>NC_079208.1:2155903-2158224 GCF_026745355.1 Beta vulgaris subsp. vulgaris
TCCTAGCATGTTTCTTGCTGCTATCCAGTTTCTGATACTTGGTTATGAGGTTGCATTAGATAGTCGACTGCAAGCCCCAATGGTTTATGGTGATTTATGGACATCTTTTGATGTTGGTTTGCAGATTGAATTTTTCCATCATACTAGGGGTTTTCATTTAGGCTCCGTTTGGTAGGGCGTAAAACGTTTTCCCGGAAAACTGTTTTCCTCTATTTTCAGTTTTACATTGTTTGGTTGGCAAAAGAGTGTAAAACTATTTTCCCTTGGGGTAAAATTACTCTCCCAATGATGGAAAACCATTTTCCTTTCAAAATGAAGGGAAAACTATTTTCCTTATCTCTCTTGTACACTCTTTTCACTACCTCCTTACTTTCCATTTCATTTTCCTTTCATTTCACCATTTTTCTTCATCATCGAACCAAACAACGGAAAACTAATTTTGGAATTGTGTTTTCCATTGTAAATTGTTTTCCATGAAAATCATTTTACACTGAAAATGTTTTACGTCCTACCAAACGGAGCCTTAATTTCTTTGTGACTAAGAGTATAGGAACTTCTACTATGGTATTTAAATCATTGAAGTAGTGATGAGATAAGTAATTGAAATGAGAAAAGAACTAAAGGGTGATGGATGTTGAAGTTTACTAATTACTGCTATGTACTACATAAAATTGGGGTCGTCCAAACAGATATCTACACTTTGGTTTAACATAAATACATTGCATGAAAATCAAGACAAACAGCATCTCTTTTTATATACATATCATTCCCAGACTTTCGCTTTCAAGCTTCAATTTCTTTTTCTTTTTTTCTGACATCGGAAAAACATACAGAGAAAATAAACAACAGAGAAAACTACAACGAAGAACAATAAACAAACAAAGCAAACCGAAAGAAACTAAGCTTCAATTTCTAAAGCACAAGCAGAGCAAAATTATTTCCCTTGGAGGGAGAACTCCACCATTCAACTTGCGCTCCCTAACAAGTAAGAATTTAGTACAAGAAAAGACGCTTTTTTCAGCCATGACAGTCATTCATAAATTTTCCATCAGCAGATCCAGAAAAAGACGTCTTACTATTAGGTGCATTTTCAGATGATAGTATGAGACAACAATCACCAGAAAAAAAAAAGGAACACTCATAATCCCAAAAAAAAAACTCACCACAAAAAGGAATTATCAACTCAAACAAAAAACCCAGAAATTGTACAAAAGAATGTTGAATCAGCTCATTACCTTGTTGCTCAGGTGTATTCTCGGGGGTGGGTGGGTTCTCCATCGTCGTGTGGGTCGATTGGTTCTCCATTTTCTCTCCAGATGAAAATTTTGGATGAGAAAAAGTGAGACTCAAAGGTTTTCTCCCGCACTTTTAAATGAGAAACTCTGCTCTTGTTACCGCACTCGTAAATGTCAGTGTGTGTCACGTAATCTTGTTCTTCCAATTCATATTCATCATCACAGTGATTGTTAAAAAAATTAACAACGAATAGATTACACAAAGAGAATAAACCTTCATTTTAAAAAATTAAAAAAAAAAAAATTTGTGTTCTTGGAAGATTGGAAGAAGAGAGATGAGAAGGGTTGAAGAAGAGAGAGATGAGAAAGGTTGAAGAAGAGAGAGATGAGGGAGGAGAGAGATGAAATGGTTCACAAAAAAAAATGAAATAACACTAGCAAACAAACAACAAAAAGAACGAATTTCTTTTTTTTTAATATTAATAATTTTCTATAGAGAATCAAAAGTGTAACAACATATTTGTAAATGATATATTGAGAATTCGAAATAAAAATTCAAATTCAATTGTAATATCTCGAAAATTTTAAATTTACTTATATTAAATAATATTACTTCTGTATATTTTTAGTTGCAACATTTGGTTTGTGGCACTATTTATTAACCAACTTTGATGAACTATCTCGTATTATTATATAAGAAAAACATAGTCAAGTGGGGTCTTGTTAGATTCGTCTCAATGCGACAACTCCAAATATCAAATTTTTATAATTTTTAATTACACCCAATAAGAGATATTAATGTTCAAAGAATCGTCTCGGCAAATGTGAAAAAGCAAATGATGCAACTAAAAAAACAAAGGTAGAGTAATAATTAGTGGCTAAATTTTTTCTCCAATTTTAAGTTAACAACAAAAAGAACGAATTTCTTTTTTATATATTAATAATTTCAGTGCGTTTTGTGTAACACATAGGGATGCCCAACTAGACCCAGATCCGCTTTTTTTATTTGGACCCAAACCCGCCCCAGACCCACAAGGTCTAAAAATTTTGGACCCTTACGCAGACCCAATGGGTCTGGCGGGTCTT
>NC_079208.1:2459224-2604224 GCF_026745355.1 Beta vulgaris subsp. vulgaris
TTCTCCCGATCAGGTCGGGCGAGGGAGCCCAATCGGGCCCGCAATGAAATCATCAGCAACCTGTTTTGAGCATCGCCCGATGTCATCGGGCCGGTTCACTCGATCGGGTGAGACACCGTATTACGACTCGGGCGTGTCTTCGCCCGGTCGGGCCCGACGCACGTTTTACTTTGGCTTTAAGTGCTCGATCGGGCGTGGGTCGCCCGACCCGATCGGGCGGGGCTGATTTTACGCGATTTTCGTTCCGAAAATGTGGTTTCTCGAGGGGGTATAAATAGATGCCCTAATACGCCTTTTATTGTATTATTCATCATTATTCACAAATTAGAGAGAGAAAAAGCTATAGAGAGAGTTCTTGAGCGCTTTTGTAATCTTTCTTGAATATTCATCGATTCCTAGTGCATATTCGTGGTTTTTCTCCCGGTTCTTGGGTTTTCACATAAAAGTTCTTGTGTGTTATTTCTTGCTTTGTTATTTGTTTTTCTATTATTGTTTGCTATTATTTATAGATTAATAGTCAATAGAACTTACAATTATTTAAATAAACAAAAAATCTTTACTACCCCTCTTAAATTCTACTTACCTTAAGAATCGTGAAAAAATATAAATGAGAACTATATTTTGGGACAGAGGGAGTACATTGTTGTTTTGGAAAATGAAGTCGTTAACGTCGATCAATTATTTTGAATTTTTTATCAATAAAAAATATAATCATATGTAGTCTTCTTAGATTCGTCTCGATGTAAAGATTCATAATATCAATTTTTATAATTTTTACTTAAACAAAATAAGAGATACTGAAGGTTAAAAAACATCTTAAAAATCACGGAACAAAAATGTAGCAGATAAAAAAAATAGATCGAGTAATAGCTTTCAGTGAAAACCTTGACTATCTCTCTCTCACGTACAGCTACATCGTCAAAGTATGAACATGAAATTGAAGAGTGAGGGACGTGAGGCAAGTTTTTGATTGATAGGCGGTTGTTGTGTTGGAGTTTGGACATTTCTCATGTGTGTGAAAGGAAAAAGTACACTTCCAAGAGAAGATTGATAGGAAGATGATAAGTATATTAAGTTGTTCGATAAGAATTACTCTTCCTGTTATTATATGATTTCATGGTGAAACCTCACTTAACTTGTATGCGAGTCGTCTCTCTTCTTATCGTGGGTCCTAGTGCTCAATATATATACTATATGAAAATGACATTATATTATTATATACGGTTTCATCACCATATACCTCTGTCAATTATTTTTTTTGCAGATTTAATTAGGATTAGATTAGGTGAGATTAGAGATTAATGACTAACGGAAGTCTAACACCGTTAGTTATAAGGGTAGTTTGATGTATTTTTTGAAAGGTTGGAGGTAAATGGTGAATTTGAAAACTTGAAAGGGTATATGGTGCAAAAAAAAATTTGTTAGGAATATATGGTGAAAAAAACTGTATTATATACGTATTTTTACATTAGAGAGACTTAACTTGAGTAGCACGCTGAACAAAGCTGAAGACTAGAGTCATTATGCTATTATCTACTTTATACTTTAACTATGTTTTGCATAAGGAACAAGAATTGGAACTTTAATTTATTCAACAGAGGGTTGTTCCTAATGCATGATCCTAATTTCCATCATATCAAAATTTATTTGGTGAAAATGATTATTTCTCATATTGAAATATTTTTTACTCAATGCTCTATATTTAAGCATTGGTGTTTACATTCATCAATTCCGATGCAACAACACTCTTGAGGAAATTGTTGATGTGGCCCTTTTCCACAATAAAAAGTATAAGGCACAATGCCAGCATCTTTACACATCTTCAGACATTCCAGTTGATACTTACATGGCCCCACATATTTGCAATGGTCAAATGAGTCCACCTCACCTAGGACATCATGGATTCAATTTCTTTTAAAATTACAAGCAAGAAATTGACACAAATAATGTAACAAACGCCTAAATTCATAAAATAGATGTAGAAGATATCAAAATTACGAGAATATTTATAGTACACCTGGGTGTACCATGCTCATGGTACACCCAAGACTATTTTCTCCAAATGAGCAAAATGAGCGAATGAGCAAAATGAACAAATGAGCAAATGAACAAACATTTCTACTCATTTAAGAAAATGAGCAAAATGAGTACATGACTAAATGAGCAAAATGCCCATATGAGCAAATTTGGTGTCAAATGAGCATCTAAAGTTCTAATTTATTACAAAAATACCCCTGGGTGTACCATGCTCATGTACACCCGGGTGACTATGAGTGAACTCCAAAATTACTTTTAATGCACTATTATTACCCCATATATACAATTTTTTTATAAATATTCATATTTTCTCTGTTTTGTTTTAAATGCAACAAATGGTATTATTTGTGAGATAAAAAATATTCATTTGTTGCATTTAAAACGAAATGAAGGAAGTATTAATTATGGTAATTATTAATGTAATAGTTCTTTCTTTTCAGAGAAACCCAACAAATGGACTACTTTAGTAAATCGAAACGAGCAATGTTTACCATCGAACTAGGACAAAAACGAGTCAAACACATGAGCTACATTATTACCACTATGTTTAGTAAAAGATCAAGAAACACACTTTTTTCTTAATTCTAAAAGAAAATTGTCTTTTAGAATTAAGAAAAAAGTGCTCATTCAGATGAACTATGCTTTAAATCATTTATCACAGACAGATTATTAAAACAAAACCTCAAAAGATAGATATCACTCCCTCGTTTTACTTTTTTTTTTCTCTCTTTGCACCATTTATATTGACACAAAATCTGAGTATTATATAAAATAAATAGACTACTTATAGATTATAGAAGGATCATATAATCGAAGTATATATAATTCGTAAATCGTAAGCCTTCCTAGCTATTTTGAAAATAGATTATACTTTGACGATATACAAATTTAATTATGTGGACAAAATAAATAACGAAAATGAAGAGTGTGAGAAAAATGAGATATATACTCAGATACCTATAGATGATTGGAAAAAAGCAGCAAATAGACAAATGGCAAGACAAGCAAGCTGGTATTTTGAAGCCATTTTCTTTACGTCTAATATTGATCCTTTTTCTTTTGATTGTAGTAAGGAGTTTTTGATGTCTTTGGCACTTTGTGCATCAGGCAGTTGTATATAAATAGTGATACCCATCAAAACTGCTAAATCTATTATTTGGTAATGAATCAGAAAGATTTGAATCAATAATATATGATTCAACTAAAAGATCATATGCACAATCCATTTGGATTTTCCCACCAAATCATCTTTTTCACACCCTTGGCTTTCTTTTAAGTTCAAAAAGAGGTTTATTTGTTTCCGATTTTGTTAATGTTGGAATATATAGTTTAGTATAAGTTTGTTAGTTAGTTTCCTTAATTTCAGTTAGTTTGTTATTAGATTAGTAGTTATAAATACATGTACTTGTACTCATTTCAAATATACATTAGAATAATAAAATCTCAGTATTTTACTTTCTCTCTCCTCTGTTCTCTCTCTCCTTCAATCTTTGCTATCTTCCATGGCACAACACCACTTCTTTCCACCATAGATTGAGAATTCTAACATGGTATCAGAGCAGGACGAATCCTAGCTCAAATTCTTCCGCAAATTCTCTTCTAAATTCACAAAAATTCATCTTATTTTCTGCAATTTTTCTGGGTTGCGATTTCTTGTTCGATTTTGATTTCTTCACTCATTTCTTTCAAGATTCTGGATAATTCTCTATAATTCTGTCATAATTCGCATCAGAGAATTCTAAATTCTTTCATTCTTCTTACTTCTTCGATGCTTCATACAAAGTTTCCCCAAATTAAAGAACCCTAGTTTCTCAAACGTTTCTCCAAATTTTATTTCTTCAATTTCTCACAAATAATTCTGATTTACTCCTTTTCCTACTAATTCTGTTTCAACTCTTCATTTTTAGAATCAATTTCACCCGAATTTCACAGATTCATTTTCTGGGTATTTGGAGGAACATCTCGAAATTGTTGGTGATGTTCGTGCTATTCTGTTCTTGATCCGTTTTTCTGGGTATGTGCAATTTTCTTTTTCGTTTGCTCAATTTCTAGTGTTCCTCGCCACTTTCAACAAATTCGCTTCATCATTTGTTGATTTCATGATCTTCTTCGAAAATTTTCTGGGTATTGTTCAAGAAATTCGACAATTTTATGGGTTAATTGATTTAGGAATTGTTCAATGTTCCGTTGTTCTGGGTTCATCTTCGTTCATTCGGGTCGATTTTTTCGTCCAATTTCACACATTCGATTGCTGGGAATAACTTGCTGCTGGATGAAGTTCATTTGCTGCGTGAATGGATAACTAAGATGATAATTGGGTTAAATTGAGTGTAATAATGATACTGAATATTGGTGTTGTAATTTGCGTTTTGGTGAATTGTGGATAATCAGTTGTGTTCTGGATTTGTAAATTGCCAAATCCAAAGTAGTAGTATTGGTGAGGTTGTATACGATGAGCATGGTGAGCACGAGCAATAGCTTTCTATTGTTGAAGATTTGTAAATATTTGAACAGTACTCATGACATTGTTGTACTTTTTGGGTCAAGAGGTGATATTAGTGCACTTGACATTCTGCACAACTATATTGAGATTGGATGGAGTATGGCGGTACAATTTGGTACTTTGATTATGTGGAATTCAAGAAACCTGAAGCAAGGCCATTTGACATTTAGTCTCCACATTCTCACTTTTGCACAAGTGAAGTTGTCAGTTCTTATGAGTTCTTATGATCCACAGTGATCATTTTTGACCCATAGAGGTCTTATGTTGCCACCCATAGTGGTGCTATTTTGTGACCCATAGTGGTCCTTTTTTCTCAAGACCCATAGTTGGTCAAGTTCGCCCATAGAGGCTTCTTTCTAAGACCCATAGTTGGTCATTTTGCCCTTAGTGGCTTGTTTGCCCATAGAGGCTTGTTGCCCATAGAGGCCTTTGTTGCGATCCATAGTGATCTTTTGTGACCCATTAGAGGTCTTCCTTGATGATCCATTGTGATCTTGTTTTGACCCAATAGATGGTCATTTTGACACACATAGTTGTGGTTCTCTCAAGACCCAAGTGGTCGTTTTCACTCTCATTTTTTCATTTTCTTTCTTCTTTGTGTCATAGTCTCTTGTTACTTCAAACTGGAAATTGTTTTCACCATTTCCAGTTTGAGGGGGGATGTTGGAATATATAGTTTAGTATAAGTTTGTTAGTTAGTTTCCTTAATTTCAGTTAGTTTGTTATTAGATTAGTAGTTATAAATACATGTACTTGTACTCATTTCAAATATACATTAGAATAATAAAATCTCAGTATTTTACTTTCTCTCTCCTCTGTTCTCTCTCTCCTTCAATCTCTGCTATCTTCCATGGCACAACACCACTTCTTTCCACCATAGATTGAGAATTCTAACAGTTAATCTTTAATCTATTGATATTTTGATATTCAACATATAATATACTTCCTCTATTTCCTAAGACAATGCATCATATTGACTGAATACACTTGTCGATATACCTCTTTGACCATTAATATCTTAAATTATATATTATTAAAAATTATTTTAAAAATAAATATTTTAAAAATATACATTGTGACTAACCCATCAACAATCAAAATTATGAAATTAATCATGAACATGGTCAAAGCTGTTATTCAAATAGTGTAAAAAGTCAATATGATGCATTTGTTAAGAAATAGATGAAGTAAACGTTAGTGAAATCACAATTCTATATGTTTTTCGCAGCTAATAATGAACTAGTTATTAGGCCGGGGCTATGCCCCGGGTAAGAAAAAATTTCATTTAAAAAATTTCATTTATTAATATAATACTTTATGATAATAACACTAAATACAACTTAGCCTGGTGGTTAAAACTTTATTATATGTACTTGAGGTCTCGAGATCAAACCCTATAGTATGCAATTTCTTAATTTTTTTTTTTATTGTACATGAATTACATGAACTAAAACTCCTTAGGGAGTGTGCCACGTGGCACAATTTCTTGTTTTCGCACGCCTTTTAATATATTTGTATAGATATATTATTATATTGGTACCAATTATGATATTATGAAATGGATATTTCGCATTATTGTTTTACTTAAGGATAAATATATTTGTAGATATCGTATATATGTTGATTTATTGCATGTATCAATCTTTAGAGTATAAAACAACATGATTAAATATCATAATTAGTATCAATATATTCATTATTAAATATGTTTGCTTTCAAATATTTTCTTAATCATAACTAATATGAGATGAGATATGACTGATAACTTTTCAGGTTTAGCAAGCATTAAGACTTTGAAGAAAACGAGGACAAAGGGGATATGGTAAGAAAATTGTGGAGACATGAAAACACCAAGGGAAATGATGGGGAAAAAGAGGAAAAAGGGGAGTCGACACTGAAAATTTGGTCAAAATATTGAAATCTGACAACTGTTACCATTTTGGCACAAAATATTTGTGTCTGAAAATTTTCCAAAAAGAAAAACAAGTTTGATTTCATGGTGGGATCTCTTAAACTCTTGATACTGGATAAGCACTGGTTTCAAGCTCCTTTTTCAGTCGTCTTAATCACAATTCTTAAAACCATGTTTCCATAAAAACAATGACAACATACAATATGTTATGGTCATCATTATTTTAGGCCTAGTTTTTTTTTTAAAAAAAAACTAAAAATAAATCTATGAAAGCCAAAAAAAAAAAACTAACTCTAATTTTTTTATTGTCAATGTTCAAAACAAACATGATTAATTACTTGATTTTGAGTTTGTCATACAATCTTATTATACAAAATATTTTTATAATAAAAAACTAAAAGCAATTAAATTAAAATTATAAAGCAAACCCTAAATGTTAGGTCATTGTTGTCGCTCTTGAGCGAAAGAAAAAGAATTGGTGATGAATAAACTCAAGGTTTCAAAAACATACGCTTGTGATCTTCTTTGGATTGAAAAAGTACACAAAGCTTAATGACCCACTTATCTTAGGATTAGGGTTGGCAATGGGTCGGGTTGGGTCAAGATCAGGTTGGGTTGGTGGGTTGAGAACTCCTTGACCCAACCTGACCTGTTAACTTAAACGGGTTGAGATTTACAACCCAACTCAACCTTATGATAAACGGGTCAACCTTCAGGTCGACCCGTTTAATTTTTTTCGTATTTTTTCTAGAAAAAAAAATGAAAATAACACAATTTATTTGCAAATAATTGTAGGCAGCAAACTAAAATTAAGTCATTATATAACCATATGATAATATTTTTCAAAATCAACACAAATATTCATTTAGGTGGAAATCTGAAATCTCTAACCTTTTAAGTAGAGTTAGGTTTTTACTTTATTACTTTATGGTCCAGTCCAATTTTTTTGGGCTGAAATCTGTAATGAGTTAGGAATTTTTTTAGCTTGATTTTCATAAATGGGTTAGGTGGGTCAAAATCAGGTTGGAATTTTCAACCTGACCCAACCCATTTAATTAAATGGGTTGGATCAGGTCGACCCATTTAATTAAACGGGTTGAAATTTTCGACCCAACCTATTATTAATGGGTTGGGTTCGGGTCGGGTTGGCGGGTTGGGTAATATTTTGCCAGCTCTACTTAGGATATGACCAAGAGTTGAAAAAAATTAGAGAAAAGAATAAAAGTGATTATTTACAAAGCTTTACAAGGAAGCTTGATAGTAAAAAAACAATAAAGGTGGTTGGATCCCCTCATATTCTTCCACACGTTAATATGCTTTCTGTATTCACAAAGAATCTACAACGAATCACCTGAAAAAAGAGTTTATAAAGAGTTTCAATTATCAGTAATCATCATTACGAAAAAAAAACTAAAACCTTAATTTTAACATCTTATCTCAATCTCACAATTAATAATTAGACTTAGGCTATGTTCAGTTCACCTGAAATTTTCTGATCTGAACTTATCTGATCTGATCTGATCTGATCTGAACTTATTTTTTCTGATCTGATCTGATCTGAACTTATTTTTTCTGATCTGATCTGATCTGAACTTATTTTTTCTGATCTGATCTGATCTGATCTGATCTGATCTGATCTGATCTGATCTGATCTGATCTGATCTGATCTGATCTGAACTTATTTTTTCAACAAGATCTTATCTTTTATAAAATATATTATTACTATTATATTATTACTTTGTAAATCATTATTATGCAATACATTATAAGATATTTTTTATAGTGTTACTATTATTATCATTTTATTTCTATTACAACTTTTATACAACTTTTATTATTAATAATAATTATTATTATTATCATTATTATAAGAACAACAATAATAATTATAATCATAATTATTATTATTACTAAAAATAATTATATAACTCAAGTCATTATTTTATAAGAGCACTTATACAATGTTTCACACTTTCCCTTAAAAAAAAGTTTCACACTTGAGAAGTCGGCAAACTGAACTCTTTTTTTTCCATATAAAATAGAACAAGATATACAAACAACTATGACTTGAGCAAAAAATAAATAAATATCGTGCAACTTCAAATAGCTAGAGAGATTTGAAATTCGGTAGGAAGAGGTATACCGAATCTAAATTTATAATTTGTATCTCACACTTAGCTTATTTTGAAATGTAATCCGAACATAGTAGTTTCGTTATCATGAATTTGAGATATCATATTTTATATATTTCTTATTTTTGCGTCAATCTTATGTTCTTAACATGTGGCTTTTAATTTTCTATTATTTAATAACAACAAAATAACTTAATATAATAATAACAATGACATTTATAATGGTAACAATAAAGATTAATAATAATTACCAATATTAATAATTAATAAGTACAACAACAACAATAATAATAATTCTTTTGAACAAATGTACTAGTAAATAATAATACCCCTTTGTATTTTTTTTATCTTTGTCACTTAGAATCTTGACACTATTCACAATAAGAGATAATCTTTTAGATTTTTCTCAATATATAAGAAAAAATATAGTCATGTGGGGTCTTGTTTGATTCGTCTCAATGAGTACTTTATTAATATTCAATTATTTTAATTTTTATTAATATGTAGTGAAAGATATTTAATAATAATAAGTTTTTAAATATAAGCATGATATGATCTGAACTGATCTGATCTGATCTGATCTGATCTGGTCTGATCTGATCTGATCTGATCTGATCTGATCTGATCTGATCTGATCTGAACTTATTTTTTCTGATCTGATCTGATCTGAACTTATTTTTTCTGATCTGATCTGATCTGATCTGATCTGATCTGATCTGATCTGATTAGATCTGAAATAAGCAAAAATAAGGTGAACTGAACATAGCCTTAGGCTATGTTCAGTTCACCTTATTTTTGCTTATTTCAGATCTAATCAGATCAGATCAGATCATCGAAAAAAATAAGTTCAGATCAGATCAGATCAGAAAAAATAAGTTCAGATCAGATCAGATCAATCAGATCAGATCAGACCAGATCAGATCAGATCAGATCAGATCATTCAGATCATATCATGCTTATATTTAAAAACTTATTATTATTAAATATCTTTCACTACATATTAATAAAAATTATAATAATTGAATATTAATAAAGTACTCATTGAGACGAATCAAACAAGACCCCACATGACTATATTTTTTCTTATATATTGAAAAAAATCTAAAAGATTATCTCTTATTGTGAATAGTGTCAATATTCTAAGTGACAAAGATATAAAAAAATACAAAGGGGGTATTATTATTTACTAGTACATTTGTTCAAAAGAATTTTTATTATTGTTGTTGTTGTACTTATTAATTATTAATATTGGTAATTATTATTAATCTTATTGTTACCATTATAAATGTCATTGTTATTATTATATTAAGTTATTTTGTTGTTATTAAATAATAGAAAATTAAAAGCCACGTGTTAAGAACATAAGATTGACGCAAAAATAAGAAATATATAAAATATGATATCTCAAATTCATGATAACGAAACTACTATGTTCGGATTACATTTCAAAATAAGCTAAGTGTGAGATACAAATTATAAATTTAGATTCGGTATACCTCTTCCTACCGAATTTCAAATCTCTCTAGCTATTTGAAGTTGCACGATATTTATTTATTTTTTTATAGTTGTTTGTATATCTTGTTCTATTTTATATGGAAAAAAAAGAGTTCAGTTTGCCGACTTCTCAAGTGTGAAACTTTTTTTTAAGGGAAAGTGTGAAACATTGTATAAGTGCTCTTATAAAATAATGACTTGAGTTATATAATTATTTTTAGTAATAATAATAATTATGATTATAATTATTATTGTTGTTCTATAATTTAATAATAATAATTATTATTAATAATAAATGTATTTAATAGAAATAAAATATATAATAGTAACACTATAAGAATATCTTTAATGTTCATAATAATGATTTACAAAGTATAATAAATAGTAATAATATATATTTATAAAAGATAAGATCTTGTTGAAAAAATAAGTTCAGATCAGATCAGATCAGATCAGATCAGATCAGATCAGAAAAAATAAGTTCAGATCAGATCAGAAAAAATAAGTTCAGATCAGATCAGATCAGAAAAAATAAGTTCAGATCAGATCAGATCAGATCAGATAAGTTCAGATCAGAAAATTTCAGGTGAACTGAATCAGTTCACCTGAAATTTTCTGATCTGAACTTATCTGATCTGATCTGATCTGATCTGAACTTATTTTTCTGATCTGATCTGATCTGAACTTATTTTTCTGATCTGATCTGATCTGATCTGATCTGAACTTATTTTTTCAACAAGATCTTATCTTTTATAAAATATATTATTACTATTATATTATTACTTTGTAAATCATTATTATGCAATACATTATAAGATCTTCTTTATAGTGTTACTATTATTATCATTTTATTTCTATTACAACTTTTATACAACTTTTATATTAATAATAATATATTATTATTATCATTATTATAAGAACAACAATAATAATTATAATCATAATTATTATTATTACTAAAAATAATATATAACTCAAGTCATTATTTTATAAGAGCACTTATACAATGTTTCACACTTTCCCTTAAAAAAAAGTTTCACACTTGAGAAGTCGGCAAACTGAACTCTTTTTTTTCCATATAAAATAGAACAAGATATACAAACAACTATGACTTGAGCAAAAAATAAATAAATATCGTGCAACTTCAAATAGCTAGAGAGATTTGGAATTCGGTAGGAAGAGGTATACCAAATCTAAATTTATATTTTGTATCTCACACTTAGCTTATTTTGAAATGTAATCCGAACATAGTAGTTTCGTTATCATGAATTTGAGATATCATATTTTATATATTTCTTATTTTTGCGTCAATCTTATGTTCTAACACGTGACTTTTAATTTTCTATTATTTAATAACAACAAAATAACTTAATATAATAATAACAATGACATTTATAATGGTAACAACAAGATTAATAATAATTACCAATATTAATAATTAAAGTACAACAACAACAACACAATAATTCTTTTGAACAAATGTACTAGTAAATAATAATACCCCCTTTGTATTTTTTTATCTTTGTCACTTAGAATCTTGACACTATTCACAATAAGAGATAATCTTTTAGATTTTTCTCAATATATAAGAAAAAATATAGTCATGTGGGGTCTTGTTTGATTCGTCTCAATGAGTACTTTATTAATATTCAATTATTATAATTTTATTAATATGTAGTGAAAGATATTTAATAATAATAAGTTTTTAAATATAAGCATGATATGATTTGAACTGATCTGATCTGGTCTGATCTGATCTGATCTGATCTGATCTGATCTGAACTTATTTTTTCTGATCTGATCTGATCTGAACTTATTTTTTCTGATCTGATCTGATCTGATCTGATCTGATCTGATTAGATCTGAAATAAGCAAAAATAAGGTGAACTGAACATAGCCTAATTGTAGTTATTATCATTACTCCAAATTTCCAATCCATAAAAATTATCATGTTATTTAATACTTAATCATCAATCTTTGTGGCATTGAATGGTTTTGCAGAGCATAACTATGATAATTTATTTTCAAATATCTCCATCATATAAACTTTTCTAATACGAGTCAAACTCGTATTTCTAATAACTTTGCATTATTTTTATGTAAATAATAAAAAAAGCATCTTCCCTGTACTTCATATGATAAAATTCTAATCTGGTGATTCTGATGCTTGTACTTAATTTTTCAGTTCTTATTTCGAGAGACGAGATCAATTTAGGCAATGATGGAGTTTTGAGGTCTTTTTAGGTTTAATTCTCACATGTTGATGAATATCATGTCTCAATGCTAACAGAGTTGTTTTTTTTTAATATGTGATGGGAGAAACTCTAAAGTGGGTAGACAAATTTGCTACTTGTAATTTAATTGGTGGTTTAGATTAATTAGATATGTCATGGGGTAAAAAAAATCAAGTTGAGTTGCTTGCGAGCAACTTGGTCTCCACTAGAACTCAAATTGAGACCTTGATGAGTAGAATTGAGCAACTACGTTCAACTCATAAAACTCATGAGTAGTGTAATTCGATAATTATTTCCTTTTATTTACTTATATTGTAATTTTCTGACTTCTTATTTTTGTTTTAATATTAAAATTGATTTCATTTAATAAAAAAAATAAGTTGTTAGTTGGTAATGTATAAAGTTAGAGAACTTTTGAAAAATGAAACTATTAATGCTATGATCTTTTCACCTTATTCCACAAACTTTATATTTATTCTTGTTAGAATCAGATCAGATCGGACCATACTAAATGAAAAAACATCATATTATACCTTCTAATTTTTGTTTACTTAATACTCTCTTAGTTGATTTCTAACCCAATTGGAATATTGACGCGTTTTACAATCAGAATCTTCTAAATTCTTCTCAATATATAAGAAAAATTATAGTCATGGGGGGTCTTGCTTGATTTGTCTTAATGAGTACTTTATTAATATTTCAATTGTTATAATTTTTACTAATATGTAATAATTTTTTCTAAAGTCAAATAATAGGTGCTTTGCCAAACATGTATGAAGAGGTGGGTAAAATATAAAAAAAAAATATAGTGGGAATACTAAATATATATATTTAATCTTGTATCAGAAAATTATGAAAATCTATACAATTATATTAAAAGGCATGTATGACAATGTATACACGTCATGTGTCATCTCTGTTACTCCACTAGAATTGTCCAATGTGTACATAAATCATGTCGATTAACAAAATTAAAATGAGCTTGCAACAAGATTTGAAACCCGTGACCTATTGCTATTATTACATGACACAATTACCATATCAACCAACTTTTAATCATGCTTTAAGTGTCCACAATAAAAATTTAATTTAAATTACCATCTAGGAAAAGACATAATACAATAAGAAGCCACCAGAGAATCAACCATCTTGGTAAAAATAAACTCGTATCGCTTTGCATAGAAAAGAAAACCTCACTTACAGAACTACAGAATAGGAAATAAGGATGTATAAATCAATAAACATTAAAAAATCTAAAAAATCTATCTAGCATGGAAGCTCTCATGAAGATCATGTTTCCCATTTCCGAAACTCGAGAGGACAAAGTTTCTTTGAAAGACCAACGAGTTTCCTACCTCAATGATCTTCGGTCACAAAATGATATTTTCCCAACTAAAACCTCTTAGCTAACTCTATAGATATGCCCTATTATATACATCTTTTGTCAGTAATAAAAAAAACTACAATAGATTTCTATACAACAATAGTTATTTAATCCTAAATTTTGGATTTCATAAGAAATTATCAAATGGAGTGTTTAGAGGCTTTTCGAGGCAACACAAATGGTGCCAAGCACTTGCGCAACGTCACAAGTCACGTCATCTTTCCTAGGAACATTTCGGGAGAAACTATGGTCAGGCCCGGAGAAGTCCAAACATGTCCCAAAAACAGCCAAAATTGAAGGTTATAATACACGCTTTCGGACTTTCTTCGGGTTCGAGATACGGACTCCACAAGATGCCTCCTACGGACATGGGAGGTCATTGAAAAGGAATCATGTGTCGTGGAACGAATATGTGGATGTCTTTACGTTCATTTCGAGACAATTTTGAGTTTCACGATAAATGAACAAATGGGGTGTTCAGAGGCTTTTCGAGATAATACAAATGGTGCCAAGCACACACGTAACGTTACAAGTCATGCGGCACCCCTAGGAATGTTTCTGGAGAAAATATGACTAGGCCTGGAGAAGTCAAAAAAAATGTCCCAAAAAATGTCAAATTGAAGGTTATAATACACGCTTTCGGACTTTCTCGAGGCCTAAGCTCCGAATGCCACGGGATGCCCCCTAGGCCCATGGGAGGTCATTGGAAAGGAGTCATGTGGCTTGGAACGAATATGTGGATGCCTTTATGTTCATTTCGAGATAATTTTGGGTTTCACAAGAATGAACAAATGGGGCTTTCAGATGCTTTTCGAGGCAACACAAATGGTGCCAAGCACCTGTACAACGTTAAAAGTCACGTCATTTTTACTAGGAACGTTTCGGGAAAAAATATGACCAGAAGACCAAAAATGTCCCAAAAACAGTCAAAATTGAAGGTTATAATACATGTTTTTGGACTTTCTCGGGGTTCGAGCTTCGAATGCCATAAGATGCCTCATAGGGGCATGGGAGGTGATTGGAAATGAGTTATATGTGGCTTGGAACGAATATGTGGATGCCTTTACGTTCATTTCGAGACAGTTTTAGGTTTCACGAGAAATGAAAAATGGGGTGTTCAGAGGCTTTTCGAGGCAACACAAATCATGCCAAGCATCCGCGCAACATTACAAGTCACGTCGGCTTTCCTAGAAACGTTCCAGGAGAAAATATGACCAGGCCCGGAGACGTCCAAAAATTTCCAAAACAGCAAAAATCGAAGGTTATATTACACATTTTCATAATATTCCAGGGCCCAACTCTGAACGCCACGAAATGCCTCCTAGGGACATGGGAGGTCATTGGAAAGAAGTCGTGTGGCTTGGAACGAATATATGGATGCATTTATGTTCATTACGAGGTTATTTTGGGTTTCACGAGAAATGAACAAATGGGGTGTTAAGAGACTTTTCGAGGCAATGCAAATGGTGCCAAGTACCTGCGCAACATTACAAGTCACGTCGGCTTTCCTAGGAACGTTTCAGGAGAAAATAGACCAAGCCTAGAGAAGTCCTAAAATGTCCAAAATTGAAGGTCATAATACACGCTTTCAGAATTTCCTGGGGCCCGAGCTTCGAACGCCACAGGATGCCTCCTAGGGAAATGGGAGGTCATTTGAAAAGAGTCATGTGCCTTGGAACGAATATATGGATGCCTTTATGTTAATTTCGAGACCATTTTGGGTTTCACGAGAAATGAACAAATTGGGTGTTGAGAGGCTTTTCGAGGCAATGCAAATGGTGCCAAGCACACGCACAACGTTACAAGTCACATTGAAACTCCTAGGAATGTTACGGGAGAAAATATAACCAAGCCCGTAGAAGTCCAAAAATGTCCCAAAAACAGCTAAAAATGATGGTTAGAATACACCCTTTCAGAATTTTCCAGGCCCGAGCTCCGAATGCCATGGGAGGTCATTGGAAAGGAGTCATGTGGCTTGGAACGAATATGTGGATGCCTTTATGTTCATTTTGAGATAATTTTGGATTTCACAAGAAATGAACAAATGGGGCGTTCAGAGGCTTTTCGAGGCAACACAAGTGGTGCAAAGCACCTGTACAACGTTACAAGTCACGTCGGATTTTCTAGGAACGTTGTGGGAGAAAATATGACCAAGTCCAGAGAAGTCCTAAAAACAGCCAGAATTGAAGGTTATAATACACGCTTTCGGACTTTTCCGGGGCCCGAGCTCCGAACGCCACGGGATGCCTCCTACGGACATGGGAGGTAATTGGAAAGGATTCATGTGGCTTAGAAAAATTATATGGATGCATTTACGTTCATTGCAAGGTAATTTTGGATTTCACGATAAATGAACAAATGGGGTGTTCAGAGGCTTTTCGAGGCAACACAAATGGTGTCAAGCACCCACGCAATGTCACAAGTCACGTCGACTTTCCTAGGATTGTTTCGGGAGAAAATATGACCAGTCCCGGATAATTAAAAAAATGTCCCAAAAAACAGCCAAAATTGAAGGTTATAAGCAGTAAAAACTAAAGATGATCCGATCCGATTTAAATTTAGCTAAACTAGTACTACCTCCGTTCTTTTTCTATTACAACAATGTGTTTGGACACAATTTCTAAGGATGTGGAACAAATGAGTAATTTAGCATAAAAGTAACTCTTTAATTAACTAGAGTAGGAGAGAAATCATCCTCAGAAAATAAAATTTTATAAGGCAAAGCGGGTAATTAATGATGGTTTCAATAAGATAAAGTAAGAGCAATATTGTCAATTAAAGTTGCTTTGTATACCAAAATTGGAATCGTTGCAATAGATGTGATACTACCCAAAATAGTAATTATTGTAATATAAAAAGAACGAAGGAAGTATATTGTAACCTCGTCTCATGTACGAATCTATAATATGTAAACTTTTGTATATTATAGGAGATTTAGTGTTTTACCATTTAATACTATTATACATCATCTATTGTAAAATAAGTAAGATGTTGATGGAGACTGTGGAATTAAAGAAGGCAAAGAGATAGAAATAACATAATTGTGACCTATGTGGAGAAAGAGTCGATCTTATAAGAGACCATCTAATTTTAATTTAAAATTAGATATTTTTTTTGGTAAGTTGAAGGGGACTCACTTGAGGGGGGGGGGATATGGGAAATTACTCAAATGAGTCTTATGAGGTTTTATCCCCATGCCTCAGGGATAACAGGTGGGAAGCGATACCAATATTCTACCACCTCAATTAGGCAACTATTCAAGTTCAATATTAAGAAGAGAACATACCACTTTTTGTGTACAATTAGTTTAAGCTATGTCGATTAACAAAAGTACAATTAACTTGCAACACGATGTGAACCAGTGACCTCTTGCTATTATCACATGACACAATTACCATCTTAACCAACTTTTAATCATGCTTTAAATGTCCACATTATTATATTTGTATCTTTTAAATGTTGAGTTTTCCTTAATATATTGTAGTGGGAATGAAAAAAATGCATATCAAGTTCGGAAACACAATACCAACATGGGAAAACGCTTGGGCCCAAATACTAGTTAGATATTTTAAAAGTATACGACGTGATAATTCCAACAAGGTTCCAAGTGTTCTTTCTAATAAAGTAGTGTCAAAATATGCTCAATAACCAAAATAATTGACCAGACTAGAAAGAAGGATACAAATTACAGACTAGATCACCTTATTTCAGGTGAAGAGAACATAATCCAAATAAAAAAGAAAACAAGAATATTTATAAAATTAAATAATTTTCATTACAATGGTTAAATTCACGAAACATATGTTTACATGAATAATTTTTGTACAGCTGGAAAAAAAAAGGTAAGAATAAAGTATAAATGCATATAAGATTGGGATTGTTGAATCATATTGAGATTCCAACACGTAATATTTTCATTCAAATATAATAGACACTAAAATGAGTAGGATTAGGAATTAGAATCATATACATCTCTTTGCCTCCTAAGATTTAAATTGGGATTTACCAATATGACCCTAAAAACTACTCAAAACATAAATTTTCATTTTTATCAAATCTGTATCCTAGTCAGGTCTCTAAATACTTCCTCCGTTTAGAAATAGTTGCACCATTTCTATTTTGTCAAACCGACGAACACACCTAGAATTAACATCTAATTTTGTCAAACCTAGAAATAGTATATTAAAAAAGATATTGTCAAACCGACGAACACACCTAGAATTAACATCTAATTTTTTTACTTTTTTATTTTTTCACATAACCTAAATTGTTTGTCAAAAATTAAGAAATACACTATAGAGTTATATTAACAAGTACTTAAGAGGCTAGCTAGCTCATTAGACATTAGTCCAACACAATCAACCCAACCCATGAAAATCCACGAGCACCCAACCATTCATCCATCTCCTAATTCATGTACTACTAGGAAAAAACTAACCAATTAATTTAATTATAGCCCATAAATATAATAAACAACCATATATATTATGATCAAAAAATTGACTTTTCTTATTACAATTCTCCCCTTTTTCTTCCTCTCTTCTCCCATCATCATCTTTCATCCTATTCCTCGGTGACCCTCTTCACCTCCATTTCTTCCGGTGGGTCGCCTCCTTAACCCAATTCCCAAAAAATCCCAAAAAAACTAAAAATCCCTAAAAACCCAAAAAATCCCTTTACCCAGAAAAACCAAATCCCTAAATTGAAAAAACCCCCAAAAAAAATTCTCACTGATTCATCAATGGCGTCACCTGACATGGCCGGAGCTCCACCACCACAATCCGTCGATCCAGAAGGAATCGACGGTGTTCGTATGACTTGGAATGCTTGGCCTCGCACAAAAGTTGAAGCGTCGAAATGTGTGATCCCAATTGCAGCGTCGATTTCTCCGATCCGCGCAAACCCAGAAATTCCGACGCTTCCTTACGCTCCACTTCGATGCAAAACTTGCGTCGCTGCTTTAAACCCTTATTGTCGCGTCGATTTCACTGCAAAGATCTGGATCTGCCCTTTTTGTTTTCAGCGCAATCATTTTCCTCCTCATTATTCCGGCATATCTGAGAACAATGTTCCTGCTGAACTTTACCCACAATACACAACTTTAGCTTATTCTCTCTCCTCAAATCCGGGTGACCCGCATTCTAATTCGGGCTTAATTCCGCCTGTTTTTCTGTTTGTTCTTGATACTTGTATGATTGAGGAAGAATTAGGGTTTGTGAAATCTTCATTGAGAAGAGCGATTGTTTCTCTACCTGATAATGCACTTGTTGGGTTTATATCATATGGTACGCAGGTGCATGTTCATGAGTTGGGATTT
This sequence comes from Beta vulgaris subsp. vulgaris, assembly GCF_026745355.1. Lineage (NCBI taxonomy): Eukaryota > Viridiplantae > Streptophyta > Magnoliopsida > Caryophyllales > Amaranthaceae > Beta > Beta vulgaris. The sequence goes on from NC_079208.1 coordinate 2,478,238, forward strand.
TCTGATATGAATAAAGTTTATATTTTTAGGGGTTCTAAGGAGATTACTAAGGATCATGTGTTGGATCAGCTTGGATTGGGCCCTTCTTCAAGAAGGGGTGGGCCTGGACATGTTGGGGCCGGGCCTGGGTACCCTAAAGTTGGGCAGCAGCAGGTTGTGCAAAATGGGTTGCCTGGTTCTGGTGTTGATCGGTTTTTGTTGCCGGCTTCCGATTGCGAATATACGCTTAATGCGGTGAGTTTTTGCTGGGATTGTGGTTGGTTTTGACAATGTAGCTGATTTTGGGTGTGTGATGAATTTGGTTTTGAGGAAGAGAATGATTTGTTGTTGTTGTTGTTGTTGAAATTGATGTTGAGGTTTGTTCAATTTTGGTATATACTGATCTGATTTAGGCTAATTTTGTCCAATGTAATATGTTGGGTAGTTGTGGCTGTTAATTGTGATTGTTTTTTCTTTGTTAGGAGAATATTTGTGCTTTTCCCTAATTGTTGAATTTTGGTTAGTTTATGTGGTTGGTGAGTTGTGCATTTTGCCTTATTGACAGTGTCTGTTGCTTTAGTTTATGCAATGCTCAAAACTGTTTAGTTGATTGCATCCTTTTTGCCCCGTAGTGTCGGGGCGGCGGTTAGGTGAAGGAACTTTTTTTGTTCTTTTTTATGTTAATTAGATTTTGGATGGGTATGTCAAAGTCCAAGCCTAGGCAAGTTTTTAGTCCTAAACGACGTGTCCATGTTGATACTCGTTTTAAATTGTGAGTATATGCCATGGATACTTGAGATGCTTTGAAAAGTTTAAGGTGTACCAGGTCCTTGTTGATTTAACAACTTGTTAAGTTTCCAATTGACCATGAGGTTCAACATTCTATTGTTTCTCATTTACAAGTTAACCCTCACTTAGTTTATGATTCTTGGGTGAATTATTATACTAAGATTTGAATATACTTAATTTGTTTTTTGGTTTTGTGAATTGTAGTTATTGGATGAGCTACAAACAGACCAGTGGCCTGTTCCACCTGGAAGCAGAGCACTGCGGTGCACAGGTGTGGCATTGAGTGTAGCTGCAGGGTTGCTTGGAGCTTGTTCGCCAGGTACTGGTGCTCGGATTATTGCTTTGGTGGGTGGTCCTTGCACAGAAGGGCCAGGAACGGTACGTTTTGTAGGCATCATGCATTGTTACCCCTTTTTCACGATAATTAATAATAAAATGTGTGTTTTTGTGGCTTCTATCACGATATATATGCTTGTTTGCTATAATCTTTTCCAATGTCCGAAGTTGAAGATTTCTGAAGAAATAACCACTGTTTACCACAGGGCCAATGACTTAACTCCAAGAGAAAGATACGAAAATAATAACAAAATTTCTCTATGAAGGGGGTTTATTTCCTTTTTTTTTTGGCAAAGACCATTGCTTAGTGGTTTCCATGTTGAAATAGGATACAAGTCATGCTTTAGAAAATAGAAACTAGTGGGCCATTGAAATTGGAGTACAAAATGCTTGCTTTTTCTGAAAACAATTGATGTGCCAACCCATACCATATTACTAGAACCTTTATACTTGAAAGGGGGGGGGGGGAGGTCATTGCTCTCTTTACCCAAGTTTCACCCTCTGCTCTTGTATCTGTTCATAACTAATGCTTCGTAGGAAACATTGGTTTCTCCAGCCTGCTCTCTCCCTAGTCCCTATTATTGTCTAGAAATAAAATTCAGGTCATTGAGTGGGGGAGGTGAAAGCAACTTATAATATACTTCTTGGGATATTACTTTGGCTTGTGCCTATCATTGTATTAACACATGCTGATGCCATGTAATCTGTTTTGTCATCTATCCGTCTGTAACTTTGTTTGCCTTTATTTTCCTTTGCAGATTGTATCCAAAGATTTGTCAGATCCTGTACGTTCACACAAGGATCTGGACAAAGATGCTGCACCTTATTTCCAAAAAGCAGTAAAATTTTATGATACTCTAGGTAAACAGCTTGTTAGTCAGGGTCATGTTTTGGACCTCTTCGCCTCTGCACTTGATCAGGTTTGTCATTATATATTGTTGTGTTCATAATTTGTTTTTTCTTCAATTGGATTGTTTTATTTTTCTTTAGCTGATGTGTATTGGCAACACAAGACACACATGTCATTTATTGCGGAGCATTCATGTTAATTTTCGTAGTGGTAGGAACATGTTCTTTCATTTTATTGCTTTTGCTATGTAGTGCATTTGATACTTACTTGAGTGGTGTGCTTAATAGCAATTTAACTGTTTATTCTTCCTCTTAGCTGTTATCTTAGGCATGGTCCTGAGGATATGTCTTTATCTTATTCTTTCTCCAGTAACTGTAATAGGCATATTGATATGTAGTTCCTAATATTACTTAGGAAGTTAGGATATGTTGTAGCTGCAGGTAGTTTCTTACTTTACAAGTCAACCTTTTAACTTATGAGCTGTATCTCAATGTTAAGCTTTTTCCCAATTGTGTTTTATTGTTTGAATCAAGTGTTTGTGGAATCTCCTCTGCTCCCTATCCCACTGCTCATTTGCACAGCATGGTTGCACCCATTATGTGACATTAGATTATAAGCACCTTATAGAAATGGGTTAAACACCTGGCATTAATGCTGGCTTCTGGATTGATGTCCATGCAAGATATTATTTTTCAGTGTAGATATGTAGTTTGCTCATTTACTGAATCACATTATTTTGAAGGTTGGAGTGGCAGAAATGAAGGTTGCTGTTGAAAAAACCGGCGGTCTTGTTGTGTTATCAGAGAGTTTTGGTCACTCAGTGTTTAAAGACTCTTTTAAACGTCTTTTTGAAGAAGGAGAACAGTCTCTTGGCTTGTGCTTTAAGTAAGTATATCTGATTCAAAGGGAAAGCAATTCCTTGATTCTGTATCTGGTGTTTTCCCTTCTTTCTTTTGATTGATTTTTGATGCTACCTTCTTCTAGTAATTCCTGCACCCTCAATAATCTTTATAAATATCACTTTTTTATTTTTTATCTATTTTATGTCATATGTGTCTTCTTGCAACTAAATTTGTCTTTTTAAATAGTCTTCTGGTTCTTGGTAAGGCAAATACTTCCCTGATCACTACTTCCAGCATTACTGATCATGGCCATGCCTGCTGTTCCGTAGGATTATGCCATCATGGAGTGTTTTAAGCTATTTCTCCTTTGGCACTGTAGTGTTTACTGACTAAATTTTTGGATGGTGATCCTGGGTTCATGCTTAGTCAAGAAATGCTGCAAATAGTATGGATATTGGTTATAAACATCTCCAAGGATATAAAGCATATTCTAAACTGTTATATATATATTCCTTGGTAATGTTGTTACTGGACTTACTGCTAATTGCACATAAAAGTTTGAGCCTAAACAGAGTAGATTCTACTTATGCAGGGTCATTTTCAATCAAACATTGTGATAAGAAGCACTGAAATTGGTATTGTTTTTGAACAAATCTTTTGGACTCTCAACGAGTTCCTTAGTGATATATACTATACTAGTTTGTAGTTGAGCATTTGAGATTACTATACTCCTTTTTCTAGGCTAAGATTGGTGCTTTCCTGGGGAATTAGTGATGATGGTGAATAAGTCTGATTGGAATAGTGAGTGCTTTTGGAAAGGAACATCTGAACTCTTTGTTCTAGGCTAAGATGGTCACACAACCAGAATGATACTCCCAGAATTCACATATTATAGAGAACTCCTGTCGTCTTGAACAATTTTGGCTTGTATGCAAGGTCAAAGAGGAGTTGTCTAGGCTAGAGTAAGTTGCTGATTGCTGCTGCTGAACAAAGCTAATTGTGGATAGCGATGATCATCATCCAGTTGCTTTTTCCTGAATACTCACTTATATACAAGATATTGGCAGCAGTTCTGTTGATTTAACAGTATACATAATTATTAGTGTTGGGCATTGTTGACTCCACATTTTCTTCTTCATGCTCTTGAGTTCCTGTTGCTTGCTCTGCAATTCTTGTTGATTTAACAGGCCTAAGTGAGCCATAAGAATGGACCTTAGGCTGGTTCATCGGGGTCTTAGAGCAAAAAAATTCTCTGAGAAGATAACTGAAAGTACGAGCATGGAGATAATCTATGTTGAAGTTTTGAGTCCCTGCTGTTTGCAATCCTTGTGGGTGTTTTCATACCGCTCTTTGGTTGTGTTTTCATGACTATAAGATCAGTTAATGTATTTAACTGTGCTTTTGCTATCTTCATAGTGCCTAATATACTGTATGCAATCTTTATCTGAAGCTGTCTTTGAATTTTTGCTGATTCTTAATCATGCTTTATTTTTCTAGTGGCACCCTTGAATTGTACTGTTCCAAGGATATCAAGATTCAAGGGGCTATTGGACCTTGCACATCTCTAGAAAAGGTTCGGGCTGAATTCTTTTTGGAAGTATTCGTTTTTAAGTTTCTGGAGGGCTGTCTTATATCACATAGCCTTTTAGATTTACCATGGTTAATTGTGGATGTTTTTTATATTAAGGTTTGTGAAACCAGGATCTTGGGAGAACTAGGTCCAGTTGTGTGACTAACACTGGCATTTCTTATCTTTGCAGAAAGGCGTTGCTGTAGCTGATACAGTTATTGGACAGGGAAATACAACAGCTTGGAAGTTGTGCAGCCTTGATAAAAATACGAATGTGACCGTTTTCTTTGACATTTCATCTAGTGAACGAGCAAACCCTCCTGGAACTCTGAATCCGCAGTTGTACTTACAGTTTTTGACCAGGTCGGTTGCTTTGGTTTGTTAGTTGTTTTTGTCAAATATGTGGTGGCATGAACTATCTAAATTTTCTTAAAATCTCATCTGGAAGTTAAAATTGTTTTTTTGTGAGGCAGTTATCAGAGTTCAGATGGTCAAACAATGCTTCGTATCACAACTGTCAGTAGAAGATGGGTAGAGAGTGTTGTTGGTTCAGAGGTGCGTTGTTTGGGATTTTCATATTTAATTTCTGATTCTCGTTTTAGAAATCTTTATTTTCTGCATATCACCCTCTTATTTCTATTTGTCCGTTTAATATACTCTTTTTCCTCTTAATAAGAGGTAATTTAGTTTTTTTTTCATCCACTATTTCCAAAATGGCTTGATAAGATGTTGAAAATGTAAATTCTTAAAGATGTAATATTCTGTGCTGAATTAGGATGGAGATTGGAGATAGTCAAATATGAAGCAAAATGTGCTTGTGGAATAATTGAACTTCTGCTCATGTGTTCTAGTGATGTAGGTTGGATAGAAATTTTTGGAGGAAAACTACCTTACTCTGGAGTCTGGACCCCTTTAATGAAAAAGAATGTACTCTCTGTCCACAAAGAATGTTAAATCTTTTTGTTTTTTGGCTGCTATTTAAGCTTTATATTTTCGAAATAGTGACAATTTTTTATTACTTTACCATTACTACCCTTTACTTGGAAACTTACCATCAGATATTATACTCTACTATGGAACTTCTCCAAGGCTCGAGCAAGATATTGCCAGAATCTGAAAACATGCTTTTATTCTGTCAATAGTCTATAATCTTGGTAATTGCTAGTTGTAGTCATCCCTGGGACACCTGATCTGATGCATTTCTCATATTTCATCTCAAGATGTATAGGGATGTTAAATTTACTACGGATGGATTTTTATGGTTTTGTTGATATTGGAGATTTGTTTGCTCCTATTGTAAGTTGGCTGATTACAGAGCTAGATAAAATATTGCTCTTTATCTGACTTAGTTTGTTCATATGCTGCATATGCATTGCTGATGTCAAATTTTTTTATTGGTTACTATCCTACTTTTGTGATATGAGTATGCTATGTCTGCGAGTTCTTTTAAGTAATTCAGTCCTTGAGGTCCCAACACATTACTCTATTGTTACATTGTCTCGGATGTCATGTTTAGATTGATACGATTTTAGAGCCTTGTTTAACTTAAAGAATAATCCATAAATTTTGTGTGGTATATTATTGTCTGTGCTAGTATATATTTAGCCTACTACCGATGCTAATATATATCTGTTATTTTTCTCTCCGGGGCTATATGTATTCTGGAAATGTAAGAGCTAATTTTGAGACAGGGCATTCTTGTTGCAGGAACTAGTACAAGGCTTTGATCAAGAAGCTGCTGCTGTAGTAATGGCTAGATTGTGTTCACATAAGATGGAAATGGAGGTACGTTTTAGTTTCCTTTGTGTCATTTAACAACTTGTTTGTGCTTAATGTGAAGGCTTGTGTCTAGACTAGTAATATGTTTGTTGGTATATCGATGTAAATTTTTCCACGAGCTTCTCATTCTTTTCCCTAGTAACTCCTGCTTTTGAGTAAGCTTACAAATCCTAGAAGATACCTTCAGACAGTCTTAAGCTCGTATATGTAGGATCAATTATGGAAGCATCATTGTCCTACTTCTCAGCCTTCTTTCTGCTGCATTGCATGTGTTTTGTTACTGTCACCTGTGCTCACCTGTTTATGTTTATGTTGAAATAATATTTGCTTTTGGTTTCAGTTTTTTTGGTGTAGGTTTTGTGTGCTTGATGTAGGCTGTCTTATTTTGCAGGAAGGATTTGATGCTACACGGTGGTTGGATCGGAATCTAATACGCCTTTGCTCCAAATTTGGTGACTACCGGAAAGATGATTCAACTTCGTTTACACTTAATCCTTGTTTTTCGTTGTTCCCCCAGTTTATGTTTAACTTGAGACGGTCACAGTTTGTGCAGGTACGAAGTCGTGGGTTCTTGGTGTCCTTGAACTTTTTCTTTTGTATGGGTTTTAATATATTCTATTTCCTCACAACAGGTTTTCAACAACAGTCCTGATGAAACTGCCTATTTCCGCATGCTGTTGAACCGTGAGAACGTTACTAATGCAGCTGTGATGATCCAGCCATCGCTTATAGCATATTCCTTTAATGCTCCGCCATCTCCAGCATTGTTAGATGTGGCATCCATTGCAGCTGACCGTATACTTTTGCTGGATGCTTATTTCAGCGTGGTTATATTCCATGGCATGACTGTTGCTCAATGGCGTAATATGGGCTACCAGAATCAACCTGAACACCAGGTTTGTCCAGTTTTTTGAGATAGATTTTTGACCAGTCTCAAGGACAGTTTTGCATGTTATTGGGATCTAGGCTTGCATTTTCTTCTAATAGCACTTTTTATTACTTGCTGAGAGGATAGCAGGTTTTACTTCTTAAATAACAACTTACCTGAAACTAACATTGTTCAAGCAGCCTAGAGGTGGCAATTTGAAGAACATGAGACCTTTGTTTCATTCTAGGAACTATATAATGCCTTTTGGTGCTTTCTTTATCAGTTTATCTTGTTAAATTTCTCTCTCATTCTGCAGATCTTCTTAATCAGTATTTTCTTTCAATTGCAGGCCTTTAAAGAATTATTAGAAGCTCCACAGCAGGATTCTCAGATGATTATCCACGATCGTTTCCCTGTCCCCAGATTGGTCGTTTGTGATCAGCATGGCTCTCAGGTTAGTGTTTTATTCTGGTCTTCTCTCCTCTGTACCAGAGCTGGAAATTTCGTTTTCTGATGCTGATTGTGATTGATATAAATTGGGATGAAGGTAGCTCATACTTAGAGCAATAGTATTAATGAAACATAAGGCCATAAGGGTATCCTACTATCGTTGGGCTTTTGTAGCTCTGTATAGCTGACGCTTTATTGAGTCTCTTTGGCTAAGCTAAAATTTTTTGCTACATGGCTGATCGTGCATTGGGTATAGGACTTAAAGTATCTTGCTATTTTGGTTGTATTGATTAATGGTTAGGATGGCTGTCGGTAATATCGTGTGCAACATGTATGGGAGGACTGGCGGTAAAATGTCTAGCTAATTACTTCCACTTTTTGGATCTTTTAAATTTCTTATTTTTCTCTACGGCATAGTATGGGGTATTACGCTTGCCAATGTACAACTTTGAACATTGATATCTCTAAAATAGTTTCCTCTTTGATAGTATTTGCTTACTCATCTAGTGGGGATAAATCATTTAACTCCACTGCTTCCCCCTTTTTTTTTTTATCAATGATGAACAGGCTAGATTTCTGTTGGCAAAGTTGAACCCATCAGCGACATACAACAACGTCAATGAATTGGCAGCCGTATCTGATGTAATATTCACGGATGATGTTAGTCTTCAGGTGTTCTTCGAGCATCTTCAGAGATTGGCCGTGCAATCTTAATGACAGTAAAAAAGGATTAAATCCTCGTTGTACAAGCTAAACAGTATGGAGTGGTGAATATGGGTTATTCAGCTGCTAACCTCTCAATGCCTTGCTAATTCCCCCATGATTAAGTTTACCTGAAGATAAAATGTGAACATATATAATTCTTTTGGGGGTGTTTTGGAGGCATTGGAGGTTTGAGACAATAAAAGGAGAGAATGCCCAGTTGAGTTTTTAAGTTATACACAAGGCACGATCGATATATATTGTGAAATTATCGGTTATTTCTGGCGGCAGTTCTTAGTCAGGGTAATTTTCTTGTAATGATCCTCACAGGTTAAAGTATGACACTTTTTTTTAAAAGAAGATTTCATTTGTATTTTGAATTCTTCAAGTTTTCTGTAGTGTTTTTGTTCCTAGAATTAATAGGAACTAATCATGTGTCTGTCTCATATTCTTTCCTTGCAGTCTTAAGTTGTAGAATACCCTTTTTTGTGTGTCATGTTCGGACATATTTCCAGAATTTTGGTACAGTGAGAAGGTTTTCTTATCCTAACCATTACGGTGTACTTTCTTCTTGTTGGTTTTGGCCATTCTTTTTTACTACCTGTTATTCACAAGCGCTGTTTCATAAAACCATATTGAAAGAAAAACTAGTTTTTGTGCTCTGACGATGCATCGGGTTATCTAATAAGATAAAAAAAAGGTACAATTTTGGATTGACATTTTGTCACAAGTACAATTCACTGTTTAAGTAAGATCATGATATCACAAAGTAAATGGTTACGGGTTCGAGACTTCTTATACAAAGTTTTTTGATCAATTTTTAAGAGTGGTAATGTTATGTTATCTTTTATATTTTTCTTTGTAACCAATTTTCTGATACTTTGGTCATTTGACATCATATCTTATGTTCGTAATGATACTTTGATCATTCAATATCTTCTTATCTTATGTTCTAGAGGTCACCAATTCTCTTGATGACCAATTTACCATAGTTATATTCAGGTAACACTCACACTTTTCTATTATCTAATAAGTGTTTCAGTTTGAGTATAATATTTATCGACACACAACTTAAAATTAATAAGAATTTATAGAGAATTTGATACATTTAAAATGCATATATTAAGGACAATAATCAAAGTGATATGTAAATAGTGCAAAGAGTCGAATTGAAACAACATTACCAGTATGATCAAAGTCAATAATAGTTTGTTACACATAGATATACAATAGAAGCTATAATTCTTCTAATTTAAGTAACCCAAAGAACATAAAACATACATTAAATATGTATTACTTAAGATAGGAGTATAGGACTTGAAACAACCAACTGAGGTTGACGTGAGCGGTTAAGGGACTTTCGCTCCTTAACCAAGTTCTCGGATTCGAGTTTTGGGTATGAAAAAAATCCAAACTGGGAGGGATGCTTCCCTTTGTCCATGCAAACTCTCGCAGGAGATTAGTCCACTCGTCGAAGCCAAGGCGATAGAAAATTACTCGTACTAGAGAAAAAGAAAAAGAAAAAAAGACTCGAAACAAACTAAAGGTCAATATAGTAATAAAGAATCATTAGATAGCCAAAGTTTCCATGTTAAAAGGGGGCAAAGCGAGAAACATTTTACTGTTGCATAGATTTGCCTCCTCTTGCGCATTTACAAAAAAATTTATTTTCCGTTGCCGGGACTTGAACCCGGGTCTCTCGGGTGAGAGCCGAGTATCCTGACCAACTAGACTACAACGGAATTTCTGCTTATTTAATAACTAGCAATTTTTTTATTATAATCATTAACTATTGCCAATCGCAATTCTATTTTCTAGATAAGCTGTTCAAACAGTTAATTCCATCTCTCACTAAAAAAACATTGTAAAATTGGATCATAAAATCCTAAATATGGCTAATAGCAACCTAATTAAGCCAAAATTGGATCAAACATTAGTAATATTTCAAGGGAGGATCTTAGATGGGGCTGACAAGGGCCTGCCTCGAATAATTTTTTTTTACTAAGACAAAGAAAAATAGGCAAGCCTTTAACATAAGACCGTCCTAAATTTTTTTTTTTTAATATAACAGATCTACTTTGTATATATTTTTGCATGTAATATAATCATTAAAGATTAAACTTTCATTTAGAAGTTGGGATTTTCAAACTTTGCCCTAGTAAGTTTTTGGTCCTAAGACTCTAAGATCCAGACACTGTATTCTACAAGAACACCATTGTTCAATCAATCACAAAGGAAAACCCTCAAGGCTTGACAATTCAAGATGAGCTCTTGAACGGAAAATGCAATGGATGTCACACAATTCATGATTTGCAATCTTAAATGCATGCTTTCTGTCAACATTCACATTATATTTTGTTTATAATTTTAACAAAAAGTGTTCATAAATATAACCGCAAAGTATTTCTTATGGGTATTCATTTATATCGATAAGGTATAAATCAAATATCTCCGAACCAAATAACCACTAAAATGAATTTTGCTTTAGGCTAAAATAGAGTCAAGTCCTATCATTAACCGTGGGCCCTGGGCCTTGGACAGTTTTGGGTGGTTCCAATAATTCTAATTTCAAGTCTTCTTAGAAAAACATTAATCTTTAGAACATCAATGTAAGAAATTTTCTTTTATGACATACTTTCAGTCAAAGACCTTGTACATTTGCTGGGCCAACTGTAACTTTGTGTTATATTGACCCAAGCTAATTCTTCTTTCCAGTCTAGTTGAAAATCAGCCGCTGAATACTTCGACTGAAATGTTTATGAAATACTCCCTCTGTCGTATTTCGTAGTTCTCGTATTTCATTTTGGGTGTTCCAAAATATTGTTTCTATTTCTCTTATTTTCATTTTAAAACATCACTTTTTACTCTCTTTCTCTCTCCACCTATTCGCATGATTTTTGACACCGTTGTTAAATACTCTTTCAATCTCATTGGTTTGATATTAAAAAAATTATTTTTTACTCTCTCTCTCCTCTTTTCACATGTCATCCATTTAATATTCCCATTTTTTTACGACAATAATTCCAAAAAAACAACTACTCTCTATACAAGTACATCATAATTATTGATTTCTTAATTCCGTACCCAAAGTGAAACGAGAACTATAAAATATGACGGAGGGAGTAGTACTTATACAGTGGAGTTAACAAACAAACCATCCAAATAAGTTTGGTTTGGAGTAATATTCTTTGGGTAGTATTAGTAATTAGGCAATAGGTTTTTCACTTTTGAGTCTGGTCAAAATCGAGTCTAGTCAAATTCCGCATATTTCCAATTCATTTAATTTGAAAAATGAAAAATTCTCTTCATACAATGATACTAATTCTTGAGTATGATTTGGTTAATGCCAATCTTAGTCAAAGTAAAATTAGAATTAGTTAATTGTATTCATAATAATCCTTCAGTAAAGTAAAGTCGGGTTAAAATTACTTAAGTCAGTTTGAACGCGGTCATTTACGTTGGAGTTTATACTACCTCTGTTCTCTTTTAGTTGCAACGTTTGACAAATTGCACTATTCACGTTCTCTTATTTGACCACATTTATTGATTTAAGTCCGTTCTCTTGTTTGATTCGTTTCGATGTAAGCTTTCATAATATCAAATTTTTATAATTTTTACTTACATACAATTAGAAATAAAACAATTTGAAATTGTACATTGGCAAGCGTGAAAGTCAAAACGTTGCAACTAAATAAAAACAGAGGTAGTATTACACAAGTAGTCTAATATATTTCAGTTTCCTTGTTCACACATGTTTGACAACTATATGATCTTGCAATTCATATCCAGTACTTAGTGTGACTGCACTTCAAAAATCAAATAAGAATCTGTCAAATGAGAAGATATATTCAACCAATAACAGAATTTAAAATGTCCTTAGAATGACAAAACTAGAAAGACCAATCTTATATTGGAAGCAAATGCATAGTCCATTGTTATTATTAACAAATTTTAGACCCTTAATTTTTTAATAACTTCCAACGCAATTTGGATTGGTTTGATTTAGATATAGTATAATATCGTTGTCATGTTCAAAGTGTGTCTAGTCCATATTGACTAGTCCATATATGAATATATCTTGGTCAAAGTTATTGTTGGGCTAAAATATTAATGTTTCTTTTTTATCCTTGAAAACAAATTTAACCTGCACAGTGGAGTAAATTACGTAATTCATATTCCTTGCTAATTACAAAATAAATTTTCACTTATCTAACTAGATATGTTCTTTTACATGGTAAGTAATGATTGGATGTCAAATTTTGTTAAGAAATAAACAATTATGAAAAGAAGTAATTTAAGAACGATAATATTGGAATAAAACTTCGCATGAGTTAAGGGTCTGTTCTCCCCAACTTATTTTCAGTTCAGTTCAGTCCAGTTCAGCTCTTGACAATACTTCTACTCTCGCATATCACTATTCATTTCGGTTTGGTTTGGTTCGGTTCAACTGCTTTATGCCGAAGAGAATAGGCCCTAAATCCAATTCAAATTACTCTCAAGTATCAATTTATACGTGACTACGTAAATTCTCAGTCACAACTAGGTATGGATTTTACCACTTTAATAAATAGTCTTAGTTCGCATTCTACTAAATCATATTCTGGCAAGCTCACACTTATTACTTAAACTCAAAATATAACCATTAAAAAAATCCAAGGAATTACTTCCAAGAAGTTTAACCCTTAATTTCTCAAACTTTCCCAAGCATCTTCCTAAAGGTAACTTTATTTCCTTTTCTCTAAATTCCATATATTTTTCCTACAACTACCCAAGAAATTCACTTGAAATTATCATCATAAAAACCAATCAAAGTATACTCCTAAAAAAAAAGTAAAAAAAAAAAACACCATTATAAACAATAATCCCACTATTAAGAAGTAGAAGCGGTAGCTCAGTGGAGTATCACCTCTAATTCCAACACATTGCATAAAGTTCGAATCCTCATCCTAATTATATATTGAACATTTACTTTCGAGCTATTTAACCTTGTAATCAGCCTTTAAACGAGTGTGTCATACATACTAATAGCGTAATAAAAATTAATATTTAGACCAATTATCTTCTCCCTCCTAAAACTTCTCAAAAACCCTTCTCCAAGCAAAAAAAACTAGACGGTTAAAAAAAAAAATTCTCTCTCTTTCTCTCTCCTAACCCAAATCCAAAAAAGATTACTTACTACTTGGCCTCCAAGGCAAAAACTTCTTCCACCGCCTTAACTTTACCGCCATTATAAAAACCCCTTCAACCCTCTTTAATTCTCTCTCTTAAAACTCCTCAATCTTGTTCTTGTTTAATTTTTCTTCCTCCATTAATTTTCTCTCTCCTAAATTAACTGAGTAAAGATGATGATGGAGAACACCAACAATCCCTCCTCTTATTTCCCCATTACATTCTTCGATGGAGAAAGAGAACTCGATATGGGCAAAGTCCAAATCACCCCATCACTCACTTTCAAACAATTCCAATCTATTCTCAGTAATTTACTCCATATTTCACCTCATCAAATCACCATTTATTTCCAACGTCATAACAACAACAACAACGATGAAGAATTTCATCATCATCATCATAATCATCATTGGCGTCGTCATCCTGTTACAAGTAAATTCGATTTCGATTCGATTTTGAACGAGTCGCAACAAAACTCGTCGTTTTTCTGGGTTGTACAGAAACGTTCTCGTCGTACTCGTCGCAGAAAACCCAAAAGTTTGAATTTCAATGATAATAATAACAACAACAATGGTGGATTTGTTCTGCTGAGAAGAAATGATTTAGAGTATGCAAATCGAATGAGGATGATGATGGAAGTAGAGAGAGAAAGAGAAAGGTATTTAATGTCTATGAATTTGAATTCAAATGTTTATGATGATTTGAGTTATTTGTTGTGTAATAATAATAATAACAACAATGGTGGATTTGGAAGAAGAGAAGGGTATAATAGTAATTTCAGTGATGATGGTGCTTCTTCTTCTGGTGGTACTGGAAGTAGTTTTAATGGGTATTGTGATGTTTGTTATAATAATGCTGTTAGAGGTGGTGGTGAAACGGTGCCGTTTCACTGGTGTAAAAACGACGCCGTTACTAAGGTTTTCAGGTCACCTGCGGGACCCATTGCTCCACCCAAGAAGATGAACGACGACTTTCAGTTCTTTGGTTGACTTTTTTTTTCTTGAAAAAAAAAAGAAGAAACGAATTGTAAAGGAGAGGATTTATGTGAATAATTATGGAGTTTTATTTTTATTTTTATTTTTGTTTTTTAATTTGGGATTTTTAGGGTTTAATTTAGGTTTTTTTTTGGGTATTTTGTGATGATTAATTAATCAATCAAACAGTAGATTATGGTGGGTTTGGTGGAGAATTGTTAGGAAAGTGTGATTAGTAAGGATGATTTGGTGTAGCAAACAAGTTGTTGATTTTGCTACAAAAAAATTATGACTGATTTTTGTGAGGAAGTATAAAAAAAATGTGCCCTCCTTTTGTGGAATGTTTGGAGGTTTGCCATATAATTATACTATGTAACCTACTATTGTTATTATCATGGATGAAATTTACCATATAAATAAAATGTAGTGTTTCTTTATTAGCTAATCTTTTTTCTTAATTCTTAATTGTTGTTTTTGGCATTGTTTTTCTGTTCTGCCTTTTCAATTGAATAATTTGATGTTTTATAGGAATGAATAAATGTTTGTGGGAGTAATTTTTTGTGTTCAATAGTGTTTGCTCAATGGTCAATACCCACCCTTCACATTGTTTGGGGATGAAAAAGGCCGAAGAAGATGATCTTGTTCCCTATAGGAGTGCGAATTTAACTACCTTCCTAACATATTTTAGGTGCTAAAATGATTAGTAGTATTTGGAGAGCATTTAAAATAAAATTTCAGGTGACTAAAATGACTTAAATAATAAGTTAAAAAATTTAACTTAGGTGACTAAAATTTTGGAGAATCTTTCCAAAATTTTGACAACTAATTTTGCTAAAATAATTTATCAACTTAATCAACTAATTTTGTCAAACAATTAAACTATTTAATTACCTTATCAGTTTCAACTTTGGCTATGATTGACAAAACTGATTGAAATGGAGCTGAAACTGATAAGATGGCTGAAACTGATTAGGTAGCAGCTGAAACTGATAAGCTAGCTGATTGCATAACCTGTTTGGTAATATTATTTATGACTGTAGCTGAAATATCTTTTTAGTGTTAAAAACAAAAAAAGAAAATATCTTTTTAGGCTTAAAAAGATAACAAGAAAATAATAATAATAAAAAAAATTCAGCACGTGATCTCAAAAGCTATATTTTACACCAACTCAATTTCTTTTGGACTTAAATTTTATTTAAGTTCTTCCACCAAACACCACTAATCATATAAGGTGACTTAAAATTGTAGCACCTTATTAATTTTAAGTCACCTGAAATGCTTCCCCAAACAAAGTCTTATCAGTTTCAGTTTATTTTCAGCTAGTAATGCCAAACAGAGCCAACTTGTGTTCGATTTGTTTTAATGTGTATTAGTTGCAAAACAATGAGAAAGTGATCTGAATTAGTAAAAGTATGACAACTCAACATTCGTATCTAAGCATTAATAGATAAGAGATTTTTTTTTTTGACATTTTCTTGGGATGCTTGATATCATTATAAATATTTACAAAATTTCACTTATCAAAAAAAAAATATTTACAAAATTTCGAAATAGTTGACAATGCAAGAGTGCTGCGAAGGTATCTTTGCTTTAATCTTATCTTGTCAAAATAGTTCATTAAAGTTGTTAATGCCTAATGATACCCCATGGATCTAATATAACATTAGCTCAAAATAAGTAGTTAATGAATGTCAAATTAGGTTGGTTTTCTGATTATTATTATTGTGCCGAAGCATCAATACTTGTAGTTGTAGCCCAAACTTGGAAACGGTCTTTGCTTGACTTCAATAAATAGATGCACAAGCACAAGGTGATGAATTACAAGCATGTGAAATTCGAAAACCATTATGCATCAAGAAAGTGCCTCTCAATTTCATGTGAAAAGTAGTTCGTATTCACAAAATTTTCATAATCCCAATTGCAAAAATTTAAACACACAATGTGTCAACTAAGCGCCTCAATGTTTACAATTAGAGAGAATAAAAGCATTGGTGAATTGGAAAAATAGCACCAGGTAAAGGAAAATATTAACTAATCTGTTTGTTATTTGCATAATCAATCATTGGACATCAAAAAACCAAAAGTCAATTGATCGAGATATGAACTATCATCACAAAGATGAAACTAAATATGAATCAACATTTGCCAAACTCTTTCTTCTTTTTTTTTCCGCCAATTATGAGCTTGGTTTATCTATTTCTCTTTCCTATTTTTACAATTTTACTATACCCACTATATATTTACTCTCCTATCCAGTAATTTTTTTTTATTTTACATGAAGATGGAACACCTTTGTAAATTGTAATCCAGGCAACATGTGAGATTAATATCATTTTCGATTCTTCCCCATGGATGGACTCAACCCCCACAATGATAGAACTAGGTTGGACCTAGTCTTTTGTTTCTAAGACCGGTTAAAGGCTAGCCCATTAAGTACATGTGAGCTACTCCTAACACATAAATCTTACGGCTTAGATGTGGCCCATATACCTTCTTACCAAAGGTGATTATAGGTCGGGTAGGATCGAGTTTTTGTAAAAAAAAAAGTGACCAAACTTTTTTTTCTAGATAAAATAGAGTTGTCTGTATATAAAACATGTACCTAGATCATGGTTAGCTAAGTTAAGAAATGCTAGTAGATTTTACCTTAATGATAAAGTAACTTTTTTTAATGATAAGGAAAAAAGGAAGATTAGGAGACTTTTCACATGAGGGAGTAATGATAGAGTATATATGTTATAATTACTTTATTGCAAGAAGATCTACCTTGTAGTAAGATTCACTTTAAAATTTATATTGAAGCCAGGAAAATATATTTTTTGACGAACTAAGATTCAATATAAAATTTTTTAAAACTTCTAGTAATTAATACATCCGTTACGTTTCTCTAACCATCAAGAATGGCAATAACTTATTAAAGGGAAACTTTTGGTACTAAGGAAAAAAACTTAGGTACAATAATCTGAAAATAGATGAGTTAATGACAAACTTATTTATGGAAATCACTTATCTCTATTATATAAGGGGAGAGGGGACCTATGGTGTCCTTTTTTAAACTGACTATTTTGCTCCCCTTTCCCTTACTAAATTACAAAAATAATATCAATACCAAAATGGGGATTCAAACAAAGCTACCGGAAATTAAATTTCAACATCACTCCCAAATCACTTATGTTAGGAAACTTTACAAATCCCTTTCTAAATCACGTTCAAGAAATCCCGCAAATCACTAAACTTTATAAAAAACTAAAAATTAACTTACAAACCAAAACTAATATAGTAGGGCGTAAATACATAAAAAAAACATTCACAAAATTCACTTACAAATCATTGTTCTCAAAAACTCACAAATTTCACTTACAAATTATTCTTTCCTATACACGCTATGCATAAAAAACATAAAATTTCGACGGGAATATCACACATTTGTACATCGGCGATTTGCAAACTTCGAAAAAGGTACACAATTCTTTTAATCTTCTAAGTTATAGTTGAAAAAACAATAGCAATTGTTATGTAGCGACTAACAGAAAAAAGGGAGATGATAGCAATTAGTTAAAAAGGACTTAAATGAGAGAAGATAAAAGTAACAAATTTAGTTTTTTTTTAAAAATTCCAATATTAAAAATTCTGCTCATAACTTTCGCAAAAAAAATCATTTTCACAAATAAATTTTGAAAAAAAAAACCAAAATCAAAGTTTTCGCGAACAATTTTTGCAAAAATCAATTTTCAGAAAAAAAATTAAATTAATTTGCTAAAACCATTTTCAAAAAAAATTACATTATTTTGCAAAAACAAATAGTGAAATTAAGCACCAAGACAACTGTAAAATTTTGAAATGGAAAAAAAGGGCTTTTATACAATTTAAATTTAATTCATTTTCATGTTAAATCAGAAAACAAGATAAAAGAAACGATTTTTGTTTTAAAAAAAAAATCTAATATCAAATTGTGTATGAAAATTTACAATTTTATCTCAAATATAATTTTAAATATTAGACTGATGAAAATTTTAAATATAAGTTTGTGAAATCATAATTTAGATGTTAAGCAAAGGAAAAAAAACTGAAATTGATTCATACTTTTCGGATTAAAATTTGGGATGATAGAAAATCGACCCAAGAAAAAACTAAAGTTGATTTAAGAAATTACCTTTCTTTGTTAGAAAATCGACCCAAGAAAAAACTGAAGTTGTTTTGCTTCCTTCAAAAGTGGTTGATACGGCTGATGGATTTGTGATGAATTAGATCTACTGATGTTGCCAAGTAGTGGAAAAGGTAGTGAAATATTTTTTGTTAAAATTCTAGAAGGATGTGCCTACAGGCTACAACACATCAGTCAAAATTTTGGGTTTCAAATACAAGTGTGGATCAAAGTATAAATTAGCCAAATTATAATATGGGTTTCAAATACAAGTGTAGATCAAAGTATAAATTAGCCAAATTATAATATTGTTGCATTGGAAATTCAACGTAGCAGATAATATGGACTCAATTTTTTTTTGTTCAATAGAGAGAAGTTTAACTAAGGGATAATACTGTAATAATGCTACTTAAATGCAAAGAGTTAATGACTGCAATAGAAAGAACAGATTGTAGAAGGAGTACTATTTGATTGTATTTCAAAGAATCTTATTCACAAAATGGAGGTGAACTTAAAATACTAACTTGCATTTTCTTTTTGTTTACTATTTAGTACTCCCTCCGTTTCCTAAAGATCTTCCCACTTACTGTTCCTACAGATACCAAGGAAAATCAAGTTGTGTGGGGCATGGTGTGAGTAAAGTAGGAGAGAGAAAGGGGTTAAGATAAATAAACAAATAAAAAGGGGTTAAAGTAGGAGAGAAAGAGAGTAAAATTGAATTAATAATGTAATGGTGGACCATATGATAGTGACATGAGAGGGTAAATAGGGAAATTTGTTTTGCCAAATAAGGAATAAAGCAAAAGAGGGAAGATCTTTTGGAAACACCCTTAAACGGAAAGAGGGAAGATCTTTAGGAAACGGAGGGAGTAATAATTAGGCCTAAAAATGTCATCGCACGCATCGCGTGCATAAAAAGCTAGTAATTAATTAATTGTTCTCATCCATATGATTTTTTTTTAAAAAAAGAAATTTCATTAATTGAAGGCCAAACGACATCTACAATAGATATTATAAAAAAACAAGATACAATTAAACAAGGTTAAATCAAATTTGTCTTCGAAAAACTATAATGAACCAGATCGAGCAATACAACGCAGCCCCCTTGTATTTGCTAGAGGTGATCATGGGCCGGGCCGCGGCCAAAAAATTTTGCCCATTGGTCGGGCCGGGCCGGGCCTAAATTCGGGTCGAATTTTGTGTCCAAACCCCACTATTTTGGGCATAAATTAGCGGGCTTTTGCGGGCCAAAACTGGTCGGGCCAAAAAATAAACTAAAAAGTCATTTTTGACTTGCCCAAAGCCAAAAAAATACGGCTGGGCCCGGCCCGGCCCGCGGGCCAAAAAATTCTGCACAAAACCTGGCCAAAAAACGGACCGGGCCAAAATGATCACCTCTAGTATTTGCTGAATCAAACAGCTATTGATGAGAAAGTATATCATTCTGACATAGTTTGGGAAGAGCATTATTAATCGAACCATGTTAACCGCATCCGATATTCCAATACTTTCATGTTAAGTCTTGAACTTCAACCAATAAGAACAATTTCTCATACCTAAAAACGAAAAAACCACACTCACAACTCCCATAGGGTAGAGGAAATCTCCACAACATAGACTAAAAACCCCATAACAGGGTTTGAAGAAATCTCATAAAGTGATACTAATTTATTCAACAAAATAAGAAAATAAACTAAAAACTGAAAATAAAAGGGAAAAAGAGGCTTGATGGCAGCCCCTAACTGATGAAGAATGAGTAAGGAAGGCTAGGGTTCTAGAGAGAAAAAAGAGAGAGAGGGAGGCTCTCATCCATATGATCTATTTATAAGGCATTGCCTCTTATATGTAATGTACTTCCTTCATTTCTTAGAGTTTACCTAATTAATTTTTTTTTATCTAACCTTAATTTTTTAATGTGAAGAAAATACATCATTATTAATAGTAAGTCATATGATACATACAATGATAATTAAGATCTGAAAAGTCAAATTTAGCAAATCACAATAGTTTTCATGACGAAACTGGCCAATTAATTTAAAGCATACTCTCGAGCACAATTGCAACTCCGCTGCTTCAAGCTTGACGCGAGCAACGTATATCGATGTCTTTGGATCCTTCCAAGTACATACCTTCATAATTTGATTTTGTGATGTAAATGTTCCTGGTGTCGAATTGCTGATAAAATCTAAACTCTCATATATCCATATTATTAACACCATGAGAAAAAAAAAAGTCATACATATATGAGAAGCAACCCACCGAAAAGGGAGAGAAAAACTCTCACATATGGAGAGAGCAAACCAAAAGAAAGCAGTAAAGAAGATAACAACTCTAAAAACGAAGAAAAGGGGTTGTATGTTCGCGTTGGATGCCAATAGAATTATTAGAAACCCTGGAAAGAGAATGTGAGAGGACGAGGAGAGAATAAGACTCAACTTTTGGATTTGATTGTAAACTTACATTAATAAATAAGAAAAAACATTATCATGATGAATCTTTTTAGATTTACTATAACGTATAGTTTTCGAATTTTAAATCTTATAAAGTTTAGTATAATGTAATGGTGATACTAATGATCAAATTCGTATTTGGAGATCGCAAATGAGAAGATGGGAGAAACAGTAAGGGAGTAATTTATTATGTCACACCTTTCATTTAGATAATCTTGAGACAATAAGATTATTCATGCCAATTTTTCTTTATAATTTTGACGGCGGAAATATTTAAGCAATAGGAAGTAAAGTGAGTGAATTCGACATTATCACCAAGTAATACTTGGTGTCATTAAGCCAAAATTTAGATTTCGAGATTTCAAATTACTTGTTCGTCTTTTTTCAATATTTATTACAACATTTTCAAATTTGGCTAAAGATTTCCTCGATCTCAATTTCATCATATAAATTCCCTTTTTATATCTATTTACTCTTTACATTACTTCATTAAAAATAAACCCATCCTCGATGTTGCAAAGAAATAAACTCGAAAGAAGTACTTTTCTAAGGAAAATGAGAGAAGCATTTTTTGAAAGGGAGAGACTATGGTTCTGTTTGGGGAAGCATTTTAGGTGACTTATCAATGCTACAATTTTTAGTCACCTTATATGATTAGTGGTGTTTGGTGGAAGAACTCAAATAAAATTTAAGTCCAAAATTTGACTGAAATTGAGTTGGAGTAAAATATAGCGTCCGAGATCAGGTGCTGAAATTCATTTTATTATTTTTTTAAATCTTTTTTAAGCCTAAAAAGATATTCTACAGTCATAAATAATTTTACCAAACAAGTTATGCAATCAACTAACTTTTCAGTTTCAGCACCTTAACAATTCCAACTGCTAACTAATTAGTTTCAGTCACCTTATCAGTTTCAGCTTTATTTCAGCCAGTATTGCCAAATATAGCCTATATATCATCGAATTTAGTTGATAAAGTCTTATAAAAGTGATACCTAAACCTTTAAAAATAAATTCCGTCTAGACATCTACATCACTACACTTGATCGCTCATTTAGAAAAGAAATGATGAGTGACGATGGATAATGAGAAACTATTAATGCGGCCAACTCACTCACTCACTCACTCATGCACAAACACAGTCCCCTCTCTCTCTCTCTCTTGACTGAGTTCTGTCCCATTGACGAGTTCTCTCACGTGAGTACGACTTCCACTCACACCAAAAACAACACTCTCATTTCATTTCCCCCAACTTCCCATATACGTTGTCCAAAATGAAAAGAACTTCTCATTCTCATATAAAACCCCAACTCCCAACTTCACTTACACACATAAATTGAAACCAACAAATCAACTCTCTCTTTAACATAATCATACTCTTAATTACTCTTTCATAAATTAATATAATAACATGGAGGATTTGGCTGCTAATTTAGACGACGGAGAATCATGGCTTCCTTCTGATATTTTTCCAACCGAAGAATCTCATCATCAACATAATCACAACCGTTCAACTGCTGTTACTGTTACTTCTATAGAAGATCTCAACCGTCACTTCAACAACTTGAGTTTTCTTCATCATCATCACTCTCTTATTACCCACAAACCTCCTATTTCTCAGGTTTTTCACTTGTTTCACTCGTATAACTTTTATTACTAGTCTTATATGCATGCTATGCGTAAAACGAGTGGTAACTGCTTTACAATTTATTCTGATTTTCTTTATAGTTAAAGATACACGAATACACGTGAATGTATCATAAACATGGTATATCCGAGATTAATTTTTTTTGCTTATTGTTTATTTGAAACTTCCACATAAACAAAATTCGCTCGAGGGTCAATAGGAAGAGTATATAAACAAATGAAAAAAAAAACCCCTTAAATGTACCATGCAATAAATACATCTGTGTTTTTACATTTTCTTTTTGTTTATTTCAGGTAACTGTCATTATGTTTCAAACTGATTTAAACAAAAAGTTCAAACTATTTTTTTTGGGTGTTCACTATTCATCAGGTGCATGTAATGTTCGGACTTATAAGACAAACTCTTACTATCATAATTTGAGTTACATGTGAGGATGGTATCCGAAACCTGGATCAAGTCTCGTTTATATCATTATGCTTAATCGCTTGATTATCTAAAAAAATAAGTTTCATGATTTAATTTTTTAGTAGGTCGAATAAAAGTATAGGTATAAAGATGATATTACTTCTATTTTATATTATTTGCAACGATTTGGCGTAAAGTATCAGTAGAAAGTGTTTAGTCGGTGCAAATAATATTAAACGGAGGTATGGTATATTTGTTGATTATGAAGAAATTATGTGGCTTAAAAAAATTTGGACGAATGTTGTTTGGTTGTTGCAGCGGTTAGAAATGTATGGAGCAATGACACAGTTACAGTATGCAGTAACCACTCCTACTCCAAATGGGTGTTATGGACTGAGTGTGGGTCCCAAATCCGTTGACCATGGTCTCTTCAACTATGATTCCGGTCCGGTTCACTCTATTCCAGATATTCCGGTTCGACATTTCTCTATGCACAAACCGGTTTGCTCTTACCTCTCATCTTCTCATACAATCATACTATTTTCGTGTTTTTTAAATTGTTACACTTTAACTATTCATAAATTTTATTTTGACTATCATTAATTAGTTGTACGTAAGTAAAATGATAATTCCCCTCAAAAAAAAAAAAAAAAGTAAAAAGATAATAATGTGAGATCTTATTAGATTCTCCTTAAAGTTATGCACTGGTCAAAAAGTGAAAAATGTAAAAGTGTTTTAAAAGTAGAAGGAATAATTCTGGTTGTTATTTTTAAAAGGGTTATGCTATATGCTGCCCTTAGGGCTGTATATAAAACATAAATACATTGCTTAAAATGGAATATAGTTGTAAATTTATGACAAAAGTTTGCATTAGTCTATATAATAAATGTTAAGTTAATGCTTGTTTTATCCATTTTTAGCTTCTTATATGCAGCTCTTAGGGCTGCATTTAGCTTTTTCTTTTTAAAATGATTTCTTTCAATTTTTAATGAATAAGACTATATGATTGAAATTGATACAACATGGACATGAAAGATTAAGTTAATGAATTAAAATCAAATCTAATATGACATGAATGCGGAATAGACTCAAAATTAAACCTAGCTAATTGTTATATGGGAGTTCACTTATGATACACCTGGGTGTACCAATGGTACACCTAGGGGTATTTTTGTAATAAATTAGAATTTCAGGTGCTCATTTGATACCAAATTTGCTCATATGGGCATTTTGCTTATTTACTCATTTGTTCATTTGCTCATTTTGTAATAAAAGTGTTTGCTCATTTTCTTAAATGAGTAGAAATGTTTGTTCATTTGCTCATTTGTTCATTTTGTTCATTTGTTCATTTGCTCATTTTGCTCATTTGGAGAAAATAGTCTTGGGTGTACCATGAGTATGGTACACCCAGGTGTACTATAAATATTCTCGTTATATGGTATTATGCAATTGTCCTAAACTTTAGGAAGTTTTTAATATAAACTTACATAAGATCAACCATGATCCATAAACACAACTGAATTGCGAGTTCTGGTTTTCTTTATAATTTATATGATATGACATGAATATGAGGAATATAAAAAATTATTAAAAGAGACGGCTAGTCACTAAATAGATTAAACTAGTCATCAAAAGAAATTAATCTAGTCACTATTGGTTCTCTTTTTAATATTGAGTTTACCATTACCTAATTTTAATTTAAAAATAGGCGGTCTCTTACCAGACAAACTCAATGAATATATATAAATGTTAATAATAATATTTTCTACAAAATTTCTCATTATTAGTATTCATGTTTATATCTTAATTACTTCATATATCGTATATGTATAATTTTTATAATTATAGACTTTCAAGGGTACTTATATCAAGACGATATAAAGAGTAAAGAAATACTACAACATAACTAGTATATTATTATATATAAATAACAAATGATGATTCCGTTCGAAATATAAAAAAACAAATGATAAAAAAAAATAAGTCAAAAGTACTTCCTTTCGTTCTTTTTCTATTACTCCCTCTGTATTTTTTTATCTTTCTCACTTAGAATCTTGACACTATTCACATTTAGAGAGAATCTTTTAATTTTTTTTCAATATATAAGAAAAAATATAGTCATGTGGGGTCTTGTTTGATTCGTCTCAATGAGTAGTTTATTAATATTCAATTATTATATTTTTTTACTGATATGTAATGAAAGATATTTAATGTAGAAAAAGTGCATTGGCAAACCTGCGAAGTCAAAGTAGGAAAGATAAAAAAATACAGAGGGAGTACATCAATAAGATTCTTACATTATTCACTTATCACTCTTTATTTATCTATTGTGATTTTTACGTAAGGAAAAATATAATCATATAAAATGTTATTAGATTTATTTTGATACAGACTTTTAAAATATCAAACTTGTATAGTTTTTATTAAAAGTAATTAAAAATATTAATAATTAAAATTATATATTAATAAGTGTGAAAATTCAATTATTGTAATAAGAGAAAAAAAATATAGAACAGGGACTCAAATAAAGTATATATTGTACTCCCTCCGTCCCATAATATAAGTCCTGATTCCGTTTTTACGCGGGTATTAAGGCAAATGGAATCTTCATTGGATAAATGTACCATGATTCGTATTGGGAAGCACATAATTTTTGTTTAAAAAAAAAAAGAAAAAAAACTGATGTATTGGATTAGGCGTGCAGCTTTTAATCCTCTTGGAAGCTCAAAGGTTTTTGCTTTCTACTGCTGTACATAATGACAAATCCATGTATAACAACTTTGCCCAATGAAATCACTTTATTACTTCCTCTCAACCAATAAAATCACAACAAATACCATTACACAGATTCACAGTTTCTTAAGCCAAATCTAACGGCTGTAAGTAAATCTCATCAACTAAATTAAGGATGTTGCCAAATTTTTGCTTTTGGCGCCATGGATACAGTATAAATATAGGGCATTTCATTTTTTTTGTTCTCACTTCCTCATTACAAACACAGTACCATACTTAACCAAAAACCAAAAAAAAAAAAAACAAAATCTTCAGCATCATCGCCTGCTCCTTCATGGCTTCAGAGTGGAATTTGAATGATGCTTGGTCACCAAGTGACTATGATGACAGTGACAATGATATTGCACCAGAGGGTGGGGACTTGGAACACTTGGGCTTCCAACTGGACATTAATGAGGCACAACCAGCATCAACAGAAGACAATGAAGAAGCTGCCACAGCTCATCATAAGCTGAGGAACAGGCTCAGCAGTGATAACAAGTTACAAGTCTTGTTATTCCTTCTCAACAGAGCAAAGGAAGGTAAGTTGCAATATGGCAGCATCAAATTAGCTGCAGTTCAGTTTAATGTTGCAACAAAAACTGTTAGTCGTATATGGAATGCAGCAAAAAATTTTACAGAAACCATGTTAAGGTGTAGTGTTGAGGGAAGACTGCATTTATGTGGTAGGAAGAGGATACAAATTCAGTCAAGTGACATAACAAAACTATCAATGGGGCAGAGATCTTGCATAAGAGATCTTGCCACATTGATTGGTGTTTCAAAATCAACTGTCCACAAAATCAACTTTCATTTTAATCCAACAACCACCCAATAGTCCAGACTTGAACATCCTAGACCTTGGATTTTTCAGATCCATTCAATCACTCATGCACAAGAAGATGCCAAAGACCATTGACAGTTTGTTAGAGGCTGTCAACCAAGCTTTTAATGAGCTAGACCATACCACATTAAGTAATGTTTGGTTATCTCTTCAATATGTTATGAATGAGGTATTGAAAGTTGGTGGAGGGAACAACTACAATGTTCCTCATGTAAACAAGAAAAAACTGGAGAGAAATGGGATGCTAGAAGAACAAGTAACTGCACCAATGTGGGCAGTTGCTGATGCATGGGAAAGGGTGGTTAATGGGGCTTCAAGCTCTAACATGGGAAGGGACTAGCAATGTTTATTCATCAAGTTGTTTTTTTTCTGTTTTAGTGAAGTAAGCAAATGGGAACAGTTACTTTGTTCTGTTTTAGTGAAGTAAGGAGGGGACTAACAGTTTGTTTTTTTTCATCTAAGTCCATGAACTATTTTTCTTTGTAATGTTGGAGAAGCAAAATGATTAATGAACCATGTTTCAATTAAGTTGTTGTCTATGAACCACGTTTAAGCTTCAAAAAATTTACCAATTCATGGATAACCAAAAATAGAATGTGAAGTTGTAATCTCAGAAGTCCCCAATTTTCATAAACTAAGGTGAAGTTAGCTCTTCAATCTTTGCCACAATTGCCTCAATCAGTCAACTATGTTGGACTGGTGGCATAGAGGGCTAAGAGAGAGCATTCAATCACCTTAGAATGTTTCAAGTTTTAAGAATTTTTCATCACTGATTACACTTTGAACCACAGAAGGAGCAACAGAGATGATTCATAGACAACAACGGTATTTAGAGGCCAAGTTTATAACCAAACAATTTTTTCCAACACAAATCAGGCTTAGAACCAAACTTAGCATCCTTATTCTTGAAAATTCAAGCGTTACACAGCACAATTCGTGAACAACAGTAGGAACAACAAAGCAAAATGAACCCCACAAAAATTAAATCACAAACATCCAACATCATAGCAGATCAAAATCAACAACTAACCACACGCGTCATCACTAACAACAAGACTCAGCATCACTAACATCATCATCAAATTTTTTTTCCTTTTTCTTGATAATTGAAGAAGATGAGGGTTTACCAGTGGCGTTTGTTTCAATTTACCCTTTGCTTGCAGATATTATCATCATCACTTATCACAATCACCTCAGTCACTGACTCACCTTGTTTTCCTTCATTTTCTTTGTCACCATCGAACTCAACTGTCTTTGATTCATCAGATCTACCACTGTAACAGTGAATTCCTTCACAATTTGGCCCCAATTCACAGTAAGGATATTCAGAGCATGAATAAGTACCATTTGATGGATCATCAATGGATTTATGCGAAAATCCATGACTCATGATATGAAAACAGAGGAAATATGAAGGAGAACAGGAGAATTATGAAATTAAAAGTAGATTCATGACAAATCAAACACATTCTTGCGTTTAAATAAGAAATTTAGGAACGATTTTCAAAAATTTAGGAACGAAAAAAAATTCAAAGATCTCTTTAATTGAAGATGGGATTCATATATGAAAACATTAAAAACTGAAAAAAAGTTGCAGATTTCAAACAAAATATGAAGAAAATCACGCATCTGAAGAAAATCACGCAATATATTCTAGGGTTACATGTGAACAGGGACTTTGAACCCTAAAATGCAAAGAAGAAACCCAGAGAGAAAAAGAAGGAAAGAGGAAAGTAGAGGAGAGAGAAAGAAATGCGTGTGAATGATAATTAGCTGCCAGCTATAAACGCATTAAATAAGGGAGAGAATGGGTCAAAGATCCCATTTCTCATTAAATCTGATGTATTGGATTCCTCAAATTTGAGGGGCATTCTGGAGATTTTTTTGTTTCCATGAGGATAGAATGGGGATAATTTATGGCTTTACTTAGCAATAGGACTTATAAATTGGGACACCTTATAAGGAAAGGGGACTTATATTATGGGACGGAGGGAGTACTATATTTTCTTTAACCTCTCCCCTCCGACTGTACATGATCAATACTGTTAAATCAAACGAATAAAAGAATGAATATGACAAGCTAGAGCCGGCCTACTTGTCTTCACAGACAGAAGCGTGATATGGCCTTTCCCAATACAACACTTGGCAGGAGAATTGAACTTATATTTGAAGGAAAAAGATAAACTATTGACCTAGCTATTTATTTTTTTTTCTTTGGAAAATCCGTGGTAAGATGAATCTTCTTTGGGCTATTCTCGCACATCTTCACTCGCCCAGAAGCTCAATAAGCTCCATACCTCCCCCTATTGAAATTTTTGCTTCTACTAAAATTTGAACTTTGGTCTCTCATATGGGAGACAGAATATCATACCATTAGACCCAATAATCCTTGATTATTAACCTAACTAGTTACTATTATGTTCTTTGTACGTGTCTACCTAACATACTTTTCTCTTTTATGTTAAGAGTTTGTATTTTTTAATGAGAAGTATATTACTTAAAAAGATTTGCATGAAGTATATCCGAGAGTTAGGGTGGTTTTAAGTCTAAAATATTTAGATAAATTAGTTCAAAAATTATTAAAAGAAATGGTCTAATTTTAATATAAAAATAATCTTAATTACTAAATGGATTAAACTAGTCACCGAAAGAAATTAACCTAGTCAATATTAGGCTTATTATTTTTTTTAATATTAGGCTTATCATTACCTAATTTTAATCTAAAAATAGGCTTTATCTTACAAGACAAACTTAAATTAGTTTCAATAAATTAATTAGCTATAGTATTTTTAAGATATTAACAAAGAAAGTTTTATACAAATTTCGTTCAGTTAAGCTTAAGAAAAATAGTTTTACTCTTATTCATTAATCATTATACATGTTCCCATTTGCATCATTGTAAACTTAATGCAAAGAGTCCTCAAATTTGAATGTTAACTTCATGTCACTTGGTTAATATTGATATTCACAATAATAATAATTCTAAAATGTGTGATAGGTCCATACAACTTCAATTATGTGTCCGAATGCTTTATATCATAAATTGATGGTGAGAATTGAGAAGGATGTTTATCAACAAAAATAAATATGATTACAAAAATAGACGTAATACCAAATTGAATTTATTTTGATATTAACTTAAGCCCTATTCTTTTGGACTTATTTCAATTTTAGTTAAGTTATCCTCTTATATTAAGCTTAATTCAATTGAGTTCCAAACCGTCCATAAAAAATGGGTCCTTAACCTTTCATGAATTATGATCATGTACTTTTTGAGTTTTCAAAAACTCTAATAATTAGATGTTGATATAACAAAATTTTCGTTATATCTTTTGTAGATTTGATTATTTGAGATTTCTATGCTTTTGTATGATGTCAATCTCAACTCTAATAATGTTTCAACTTTTTCAGCTTTTAAACTGGATTTTCTTACTTTTTACTCTTTTAATTGTTTTTTTCTTTATCTATAAAAAGGTAGCTGAGCAATTGATGGAGACAAGAATAGCTAGAAATAGTAGGCCTGTGCATAGGCAGCAACAAAACCGGCTTTATACATTACAACCAAGTGGGTGTGAATCCGGGTTCGGGCTTGGATTCGGGTTGATGAGAAATTGCCGCGGCGGTAGCAGTAGTAGTAGCAGTAGCACCTCCTCTGGTACTGGTGTTTTCATCCCATG
Source organism: Beta vulgaris subsp. vulgaris (assembly GCF_026745355.1). Lineage (NCBI taxonomy): Eukaryota > Viridiplantae > Streptophyta > Magnoliopsida > Caryophyllales > Amaranthaceae > Beta > Beta vulgaris. The sequence continues at coordinate 2,508,485 of NC_079208.1, forward strand.
CACCACCTCTCATTCTGCCATCCGCTCTGACGGTGAAACCTACAAGCCATCAGGTGATGGTTTTTTTTTTTTGCGGGCTTTTATTATATTGATTACGAGTAGGTCTGGTAAAAGTGACGAATTTAAATTTCAAGGTAGACAATTTCATTTTAATACAGACAAATCAACTCGACTGAACCCAAACACACAAATTGCATGGTTTGTCGGTCGAATATATCTTGAACGAATTGACTTGAGCTGAATCCAAAGAAAATTCGATAATTTCTTAGATAAATTATTGTTTTAAGGGCATCTCAATTTCTCGGATGCTTCTTTGTTAGATATCGAAATACATAAGAAGTCATAGAATCCAAAATGTGGAACATAAAATTGTTTAGTTGACATGAATATAATAAAATTACTTCCTACAAAATAGAAGAATAAACTTACCAAGTTCTAAGTATGTGAAATTCCTATATATGGGAAGACGAGAATATATGTAATAATCAAACAAATAGTATTGTAATTTCTATTTGCATTTGGAATTTCCTAGAAACTTAGGATTCATTACATTCAGCCAAATGACAACTTAATATTTTACTACCTAATGTAGAAGTATATAAATTGTATAGGAAATTTATTCCCATTTTATAGGTATATTTTGAAGTGAATCAATAATAATGAATTAAAATTTATAAGTAAAATAAAAGATAGAGGAGAAACTACTTGGAAGTACCAATGATCTGTCTTACGAGTTACAACTAAAAATATAAAAATATCTCCTGTCAAAAAATAAAAAAAATATAAAAATATCTTAGGACTTTGCTGAAAACAATAGAAAACGAGAATATTTATAGTACATCTGGGTGTACCATGCTCATGGTACACCCAAGATTATTTTCTCCAAATGAGCGAATGAACAAATAAGCAAAATGAACAAATGAGTAAATAAGCAAACATTTCTACTCATTTAAGAAAATGATCGCACACTTTTATTTCAAAATGAGCAAAGTGAGCAAATGAGTAAATGAGCAAAATGCCCATATGAGCAAATATGGTGTCAAATGAGCACCTGAAGTTCTAATTTATTACAATAATACCCCTGAGGGTACCATGCTCATGGTACACCCGGGTGTACCATGAGTGAACTCATAGTAAACCATACTATTTGGAAAAGAAAAATAATCATTTGTATACAAATTTTTGCTTCTACTTTATAATCACACGTGGGTCATTAGTGTTCTGTCATACTACCTTTGTTTTTTTTAGTTGTCCCGTTTTTCTTGAACACACGTGTCGATACATTATTTTAAATTTATTTTTACATTTGTAATTATCAATAAACAAAAATTACAAAAGTTGATATTATGAAAATCTACATTGACACGAATCTAACAAGATCACACATGATTATATTTTTCCTGAAGTACAAATCACAAAAAATAGTCAAAGTTACACATGCGAATACTAAATAGTGTCAAAAGCCAAAACGGGTCATCTAAAAAAAATGGAGGAAGTACTTGTGAATTGACCTTTTTTAAGTAATAAACTAGTTATTACTTATTAGGCCGGGTAAGAAAAATATTCGTTTATTAATATAATACTTTATGGTAATAACACTAAATACAACTTAGCCTAGTGGTTAAAATTTTGGTATATATACTTGAGGTCTCAAGATCAAACTCTATACTCAGCAATTTCTTAATTTTTTTATTGTACATGGATTACATGAACTAAAACTCCATAGAGAGAGCGCCACATGGCACAGTTTCTTGTTTTCGCATGCCTTTTGATATATTTGTATAGATTTGTCTAATAACAATAAAGCTATAATCACATGCATGCTTGTAAATTGACGTTTCTATGTCTTTCCATCAGGCCCGACCCTTAACATGTCCTATTAATCAATTTTATAATTTGAGGAAAATACATCAAAAGAACACCCTTAAAGAGACTCAAACCACAACCTAAATATCATCAGGAGAAACCTTCTTTAAAAACACTGCTTTGACTCTACTCTTAATTCTTTAGTACAATTAACATCTATGTTACTCAAACACGAATTAAATGTCTACTCGAATGCGAGTGATTAAGCATTCGACTCTACTACTTTGTAGAAAAGAGTCAAGCTTTTAATTTAAAATGAAGTATTCATTTGAAGTATCAAAATTTGAGGTATTTTTTTAATGATAATTTTTGTATGTTTTTTTTCTTTATTTAAGATAACTCATTTGCCGAAATTTTCTAGAGCTCTAGTACTATAAGCTTGCATCGGCTAACGTTCGTTACATATGATTTTTCCAATCCCTCAAACAAAAAAAATGAAAACATTGGAGATTCCTATTTGCTAACTACTACCTTCGGTATTTAGTTTACCCGTATTTTTTTTTTTGGGATGTACCTTATTAGTTTATCCATTTCTTTTGTTTCTATTTTTGGAATAGTACTACTAACTTTCCATCACACATACATTCAACTTTAACATGAAATAATACTCCGTAGTTTTTCTTTCCTTCTATGTCTTACATAGGTCCGTCTCGAACTATATGGAGGCCCTGTGCGAACTCATATGTGAGAATTTAATAATATAATAGCTCATCCATTCATGATTTTTCACTTCATGTAATCAGATTATCAAAAAAGAGTACCCCAAATAAGTAAATTATTTGGGGACTATTTCTTATGATTAAAAGATAAATTTAAGTTGAAATGGATTGCAAATAAATAGGTAATAAAAGAATTTTCCAGTTTAAACCATATTTTTCGGTGTTCCATTTGAGGTTAATTGGAAATATGGATTGAAAGATTATGTTGAAGTGATAATTAGAGGCTTGAATTAAGAGTAATCAATATAAGGTGTATGCGTTTCCGAAAAAAATGAGAAGGTGAATGGTTTTGAGAATTAAGAGTTGCAGAAAATAAAAAATACGCATATTGTGGGAACTGAAAAGTTAATAAATCTTTTCGTTTTACTACCTGGACTTTCTCTAGTTTGAAGCCCTCATAATTAAGGGGGCCCTGTTCCATAGAACATGTTGAACATGATAAAAGCCGGCCCTGATCTTACGATATTGTTTCTTCTAAAACTTTGTGAAAAAAAACGGATAAACTAATAAAAACTGGAGGGAGTATTACGAACTATTCCTTCTTATTCATTATTTTGGGGTGAACTCATAATAGGGGTGGCACCACATAGAGGAACAACAAGGAGGCTTGGCACAAGGAAGGCAGAAGAAAACTATTGCTGTAAATCAGTTGGATCTTCTGAAGTGGGACTACCAAAAGACTGGACCTACTAAAGACTTGGAGTTGTAGTACTACACTACTACTACTACTTCACTTAACTCAAGTGTTGTAAAGACAGCCGTTTCTGTTGACTTGTTAGTTTGAAACATAAATAATCTAGTACTAGTTATTACTACCAGTCTACTACAATAGCTTTTGAATAATAATAATGCTTCTCCTTGAACTTATGGAGTAGGTTAGTTTATATGTTTGTGTCCTTTGGTCACTTAGATGCTATCTTAGGAGTTAGGATGCTTACTGGTTAGTAGTAGAATGTGTAGAAACTTTCATGAATGTTGTTCTTGAAATTAGAATATGTTTTCTTAGCTTATGATTGAATGTTCTAAACAAAATGAATATGTGAAGTGTAAGTGTACGATTGGAATATGTAAGGTAGATTGAACGTACATGATTTAAAAAATAATAATCTAAGAGTGGAAAATATATGTCAAATCTAACAAAACAAGTTCCAAATTCAAATGAATTTGGAAAATAACTCATTATTTTTCCAACTATATCAGTTTATTCTTTAGGAGGCGAATTGACAAAGGCTTCTCATTCCATTTCACAAAAATTGACCCGCTTTTTTTTTTTTTTTTACATGTTTTCAAAAAAATTACTTGATTAAGTGATAGATTACATTGTACTAAAATTGTTTATCTCTCCCCACTCTTCACCACACCTTTTTCATTTCTTTCTCCAAATTTTCCCTCTATCTCCTCGAGTTTTACGAAAAGCATAGTGAATAACTAAAATGAAAACAAAAATATGCATAAACGAGTTGGACATGCAAGTTTGAGATGACTAGGCCCATTGGCAACCCCCTTTTACACGTTATGCTTCATTGGCTTAATAATGTCTACATCTAGCTACATTTATCGTGCGCATGTGGTGTGTGGGGGTGATAATGAGCTTGGTCCATTCGCGAACAGTTTGAGATTTGGTCGGTCAAAGCTCCGCTCGTAGTAGCTCGGCTCGGATTCAGACTCGGCTCAAGACATTAACGAGCCGAGTTAATTTAGGCAAAACTCGACCCCAAACCTCGTGAACAAGCTCGATTATACTCTTATATATATAATCCCAAAAGATTAAGATGTTTGACCTTAATAACACATCTTACAAAACGTTACATTTCATGAAATTATCTTTTGAAGGACAAAAGTGGAGGTTAGTTCCGAAAAAAAGACACTTAGGGGGCGTTTGGTTGTCATGGGGTAAAGGGAATGTAATCAAGAAAGGGGTAGAGAGGGAAAGGAAAGCAAAACCCTTAGATGTTATGTGCTATTTGGTAGGTACAAATTCTTTTTCTTCCTCCTACCTCTCTTCCACCATAGCACCACCAGTTCCTCCTCCCTTGTAGTGCCGCCGCCAGCCTCCCCAACCAGTAGCGCCGCGTCCCATTTCTCTCCTTCGCATCGCGTCGCACCACCCAGTAGAGCCGCCGCACCTCTCCCTCCTCTTCCCGCCGCGCCTCCCTCTCTCCTTCGCATCGCGTCGCACCACCCAGTAGCGTCGCGTCTTCTCTCTCCTTCGCATCGCATCGCGTCGCACCACCTATTTCTCTCTCCTTCGCATCGCGTCGCACCCTCCCCATCCCCTTGCCTCGGTCGCCTCCTCTCTCCACCCTCCCCACCCAGTAGCTTCGCGTCCTCTCGCTCCCCCTCCCCTGCGTCGCGTCCTCTCGCTCCCCCTCCCCTGCGTCGCGTCCTCCCCTGGTGGTGGTTGGGTTAGGGTTCTGGTGGTCGGGTTAGGGTTGTCGGCGGTTGGGTGGTCAAGGAAGTGGTTGGGTGATGGCGGTTAGGTGGTGGCCGGTTAGTGGTGGTAATGTTTGGGTTAGGTTGTGATGGTTTGGTGGTGGTGGTTGGATGGTCAAGGAGGTGGTCTATGATGAGTCAAAGAAAGGGAATGTGAAACCTTGGGGGGTGTGGGTAATCAAATTAGAGGGATTTGGGGGTAAGGAGGGGAAAGGGGGAGAAAAGAAACCCCCAAAACAAACAACATAAAAGGGAATCAAGAGGTTCTATTCCCTTTCCCTTTCCAGTTTCCCCCAAACCAAACGCCCCCCATGATTATATGGTATAAAATCCTAAATAAAGGAAACTGAGACACTTTAGATTCTTGTTCGTATAAATTTTTACATGTCCTTTTTTTTAAAAAAAAAATACTAGATAAGTTTAAGATTAGATTAAAGCTAAAAACCTATCTGATTCATATCCCTCAAGTTAGCTGCAAATTCTGATGTGCTATCACGTAAAACTATATGCTCGCAAGTGATTCTTTGCTCATTTGTCACATACTTTAGTCACATATGCAAAATGTAATATATGCAAAATGTAATATATACAAATATAAAATATACAAAAAATGTAAGAGGAAATTTCTAATTCTAGGTGCTTCGTGGGAACTTTATAGAATTTGTTAATCAACACGACTGTTTTCTTTCTTAATTAAAAAGACATACAACTCCCTCACTCTATCCAAATTTGTACATACACACGTCTGTAGGATGAGAATCATATATACGCACGATGAACATAAAGACCAATACCAACGAACATGTACGTACCAACAGAGATGTACATATGTTATTTGGCTTGTTAGCCATGTACATGTGTTCATTTAGCTTGTTATATGTTAGTAAAAAATATACGTGTGCGCACCATACTCTACGTACAAGCGTATGCACACTATCCAAGTGTTGCTCACTCCGAGTCCTTAACTCTCAAATTTGTACATGCCTCAAAGGCCATATTTTTTTTAGGTTAACTGAATTGAATTAAATTGAAACTAAACTAAATAGGCATGCATTATAATTATTAGAGAAGAAACGAGGGAAACAAAAAAAAAGCATTTAAAAAAGAAAAGTAAATAAGAAATTCATTTCCTGGTTTACCGCCACAACTTTCTGAGCAAAGCTGTAAGCTATGTCAGTAATGGAAGAAAACCGAATTCGGATCTCAACGCTATCCAGGGGCGGCATAGAGCACGTGCGACATAGCTAATCGCACAGGGCTACGAAAAATTTAAGGCTTTATATACTTTTTTTATATTAATAGATATTGAGTCGTATAAAATATTTTTCATTATTGGTGTTTGGACTCATATATCATATGTGCAACATTTTTATTAGAGAAATATGGTAGATATGCAACCGAATAGTAAAGTATCCCAAATATCACTCATGATCATCAAATAACGGGTTGAGTTTCCTTAAACAACTCCTAATTTAAGTAATCAACTAATAATTATAATACTAAGAAAAGATTATATTGATGTCACTCCTCAGATATTTTAAAAGATTTTTATTTTACAATTTTTAGCTCTAAATGAGGCCAGACACTTCTTATTTATATCAATTAAGTCATACGCTGAATACAACTCCTGTTGGATTTAAACAAGCACAACATATACACTGCACTATGAAAAACCCTTACCCTAAAGATAATGATATTATGAGCTTATTAACTACTCCCTCCGTCCCATAATATAAGTCCTGTTTCCTTATAAGGTGTCCCAAAATATAAGTCCTATTTCTATTTTTAATTATCAATTATGTCCATAATACCCTCATGAAATTAGATAAGTTCCTAAAATATCCTCATTATTTACTCTCCCAATGCACCCAATAGTAATGACAAAATGGGATCTTTTATCCCAAACCACTCATAACCACCTCATTAAGTTATCATTAAAGGCTGTAATGAAATTTGGTTCGTCCATGTCTAAAGCTGTAATCTGCATGCCTATTGTTTTAAGCATTCCATTGGCTAATTAAAGTTGATGAAAGATTTTGATTGGTCAATTTTTCTATGGGTGGATTGCTGTTTTATTTGCTCCGCACCGTTAGCTTTCCATCACCAACAGCAAGAGGCTGTTAGTATTCCTCCCACAAGAAATGCTTCCCCCATTTAATGTTCGGCCTTTGTGTTTTTCAAAAGAAAAAATCATTATAAATGTTTTCAAGATAAAATGAATCTATTTATCTAAATAAAACAAGATTCTACTCACCTTAATTCCCGCGTAAAAACAGAATCAGGACTTATATTATGGGACGGAGGGAGTATTAAATATATAGCATAAGATACCAAGGATGTCTCGGCCTAGTGGTTAAGATTGAGGTACTATGAACGATAGGTCACAGGTTCGAATCCCCCTATATATAACATAAGATAAGATTGTAACACATTGCTATTGAGTAAGCCAACTAATACAAAATATAAACTCTTGTCTAGATGCAAATTAATTAAAGTCAACGAAGACCAACATTAAAAAGACAACTTATTAAAAGGGTGCCTTTGATTTATGTGTGAATAGTTTTTTATTTTATAATCCAAAAATTAAAATTTGACACATATTTGTACTTTTAATGTGGTAAGAAATAGACTATATGATTGTACATGGCATATTGGTAACTGAACTGACCCTAAATTTATAAATACTAGTTTACATGCATGTAATGCGTATGAAAATATGTATAAAATTAATTTTTTTAATTATATCTAATAAATTAGAGATTTTTGAATGGTTAACTGTTTTCTCTTTATAATGTTTTTTTTAAATATTTTTCTTTTTTTAATTAATTAAGTAGTTTTTTTTTATTTCTACTTTTTCTATTTTTTAATTAAAGTAAGTAGTTATTATAATTTTTTTTTCTATTTCATATTCATCAAACATTCTTCAATTTCTCTCCTCCTCAATCAATAACACATAATTCTCATCTAATTAAAAATCACACCAAGAACAAGAAGTAATCATAATAATCAATGGGGTTACCATTGCCATTGGCGAAGGAAACATTAGGAGAGAGAGTGATTTTCATGAAAGAATCACTTTCCAAAAGCCAAACCATTACAGATAGCATGGTTTCCATTCTTGGTTCCTTTGATCATCGTCTCTCTTCCCTCGAAACTGCTATGCGCCCTACTCAGGTCTAATATTATTTTGGATTTTCCGAATTTCATATATGCATCCCTAAGGACTAACGATAATGAATTGCGCCCCACTTAGGTCTAATATAATATTAGTTTTTCCGAATATGATATATGCATCCTTAAAGGTTAACGATTATCATTAAATTAAAATATATATATATATATATGTCGTGCAATAACATTAGTTTAGGAATGTACGTACAAATTTTACGTGTTGATCGGTTTTATTAATGCTTAGGCTAAAGATGCATGTATCATATTAATTGATTATTTGGTTGAGAATTTTGTTTGTGTGGTTTTTAGATAAGGACACATTCTATTAGGAGAGCGCATGATAATATTGACAAGACATTGAAGGCGACTGAGCTTGTTTTGGATCAATTTGATCTTTCTCGCAAGGTTTGTGATACTAGATTGGTTGTTTATGGAGTATATACTTTTGATTTATTAATGTAGTGGATTTTGATGTTTGATAAAGATTTTGATGGGCACGATAAAACTTTATCTACCCAGTGGGTAATCGAGCAACCAGAGATACTAGATTGGTTGTTTATGGAGTATATACTTTTGATTCATTAATGTAGTGGATTTTGAGGAATTTGATGTTTGATAAAGATTTTGATGAGTAGGCTAAATTCTAAAACTTTATCTACCTAGTGGGTAATCGACCAACTAGAGATAGACATTAATAATTAGTGGAGTTCATTTCAGCAGAGTTGATAATTTTTTAATTGTCTATTTCTAGTGGGTTGTTTGTCCGATGGGTATATGTATCAATCTCCAGTTATGAATGAGTGTAATTTGTTAGTCTTTTGAAAAGATATGCTTGTTTTTGTTTAAATGAGTAATGTTTAAGTTTTGAAGATATGAACTTGAAAGAGGGAAATTATGGAGGTTGAATGTTGAAATAGAGAGAAGTTTAGAAATGCATATTGTTAGGTGGGATTAAGTTCATGTTGTGGTGATGAATTGTTTAGGTTGAATATCGATATGAAACTTCAATGTAGTGAGACTAAAAATGTAATGTATGAAAGAGGGGTGAACCTTGATGCCTTTTTATTTACTCTTCTCTGCAGTAATCTATGAAGCCTAACACATTAATACATGATGTTGTTCAATAAATAGGTTTAGAGTCATAAATCTCTTTGTATTCAACGAAGATTCGTTATTGCATAGAAATTAGAACAAAGTAAGAGATTCAATGATAGCTGACTAAATTCTCGAATGGTGAATATAATGTAAGAGATTCAATGTGGTTCAGTTCCTAAGTATATGTGGTTCCTTTAGCATGAGAGGATCAGTTTCTTTGCTAGATGGTAAATATGAGCATTTAACTTGCAATTCATTAGTTAAAACCTTTACTGGTTAATACTTATTCACCTCTTTAGATCACTTTAGAGGGACAAAAAGTCTCACAGTTTTTCGTGGTACAAGAATCTTAGAGATGTAATCTAGTGGTTGGAGATGTAGCTTCATTAGGAATTTTTTTGATATACGTAGAGGGGTGAGAGTCCCTTTAGGATATGGAAGATTGAGAAGCTTGGCTTGTTGGCTTTCGCAGCCTTGGTTATGCATAAATTTGAAGATTTGCTAGGCTCTTTTTTTTGGATTTCATTTTACTCTTCTATTGTTAATTATTTGGATTTCTTGTTGCGCCCAATTTGATGGATAGGCTGCACTCGCAAAGGAAAACCTCATATGTGAAACAAGAGACGAAGAGTTAGAACGTGAATATGAGTACTCTGTACTTAGAAGTTTTGGGCATCCCTGGTGTCTCTTGGGGACGAGATTTTGTGTTTAGGGGCATCTATGCAGGCTATTGCTTGGTTGGATAAGTTTGTAACATTTTTCATCTACAATATTTTGGTCCTTTCAGTATTTTGTTTGAAAATGTTTTACTCTGCTTGATGGCTTTGTGAAGGGGAGGGGGCTGTTTCTGCTATGTGCTGGATCCTTTGTTTTGTGCCTTGTTTGGCACTGTGCTATTTTGTGTCCTCTTCGTTTTTGACGTACGTTATTTAAAATGTGGTAGTAAAGAAGTTCAGGGATATTTAACTTTTTTGCAAGTATTGTGATTTAGCTCTTTATAACCATTTGAATTTGACTTGGAGGTGCAGGTTGAGGCTAAAATATTGAGAGGGCCTCATGAAGATTTGGAAAGTTACCTTGACGCTATTGATCAGTTGAAAGGTGTTGTTGTTTTTTTCAGCGGTAATAAAACTTTCAAGAGTAATGACAGTGCTCTCACCCGCTTCAGCAACTTACTTTCTAAAGCCATTGCAAAGCTAGAAGATGAGTTTAAGCAGATTTTAATGTCTCACAGGTTTGTCATCTATATTAGCTAATTTCGAAGCAATTTTTTTGTGTTCACTGTGTTTTGCAATAAGTACGAGTGGTGACCTTTTGTCATCTGCAAGGCAAATAAAGTTTCTTGTCTTGTGTTTAGAATGGTGTACATGAGGCTGTTCCCTATAAAAGGAGGTTAAACTCTGGAGTTCTTGTGTCCATTTTGATATTCATTTGCTTTCTCTACTTGTGGGACTAATGATGGTGCCTCTAGTAGTGTGTCTAATATTTAGTCCAAGAGAACGTTGAGGAACTTCGATTTTTCTTGATTTGTTTACTTTGTTGCTCTTGTTAAGAAGACTCTTGTATGTCATATTCATTATGTGCCATGTATACTTTTGTTATCTAAAACATAAGCGTTATATGTCCTTGTTTCAGCAAACCTGTTGAACCTGATTGTCTTTTTGATTGCCTTCCCAACTCATTACGGCCTAACTCAACAACAGCTAGTCAAGGAGATGCTGCTTCTGCTGAGAATGATAAAAGCACGGAAAATGCAGCATATAAGACTCTTGATCTTGTTCCTCCTCGTGTTTTACCTTTGCTCAATAATTTGGCCTCTCAAATGATTCAGGCTGGCTATCAACAGCAAATTCTCAGTACTTATCGGTATTGGCATTGTTTTCTTATTCTTAGTTCATTTCCTTTGGTTTCTTAAAGCTATTCATACAAGATACTAGTTTATTCTGCTCTTCGTAGGTAGGTAACCTCTGACTAACTACTGCGTAAAATCCTACAAAATTTTACTTCATTAAGAATTAGGAAATTCTGCATCCTCATATGTGATGTTTGGTTATCATATTAGTCTTGCAGAAGAGTGGTATTGCTAGAAAATGCAATAAAATCATATTATTACATGGTGAATATATTAGATCATATGCTGAGGTGTTGTATTGCTGAAAAAGTCTTGTATACTGACTTACGAGTGTAAAGGTATGTGTTTCCTGTGAAAATAAAGTTTGTTGGATGATATTGGAGAGCGTTAAACATCCTCATTCTTGCAACTGTATCACTACTTCTACAATGAGCTTTTGTTACTGAAGTCGTTCACTGCTTCACGAGTTACACTTAAGTTAGATACAAGGTAAAGCACTTTAGCAAATCCTTGATCAAAGAAGTAGTTGAGAAGGAAGGGAGTAATAATGGGGGACATTGCTAAACGAACAATGAGGCATTTTTATGGGCAAGGAGTAATAGGTCCTGTGTTGGTCTGAACTACAGTTTTCCTTCTCTTCCTTATAGCTTGTTTTTGGACACTTGGTAATTTGGTATGCCATGGAACTTAAACCTTCTGTTATTATGCAAATAGTAAAATTAAAATTTTGCAGTTTCTATAAGGTTTGCTTTATGAATGTTGCTGTCATGTATTAACACCTCTTAAATTTTTTGAATATTTAGGGAAACACGGTCAGCTGTTATGGAAATAACACTTAGAAAACTTGGGGTGGAGAAACTTTCTAAAGAAGATGTACAAAAAATGCAGTGGGAGGCTTTGGAAGCAAAGATTGGGAACTGGATACATTACATGCGTATAGCTGTAAGAATTTGTTGCGTTTGAGAATAATTCTGACCTTTCTGTGTTAGGATTTGATTAATTATTATGCATCAGTGCAGGTTAAACTGCTGTTTTCTGCAGAAAAGAAAGTTTGTGATGAGATATTTAAAGCTATCGAATCTATCAGAATATTATGTTTCGCTGAAGTTACTTCAGGTTCTGTGTCTACGCTCCTTAGTTTTGGGGATGCAATTGCCAGAAGTAAGAGATCCCCAGAAAAATTATTTGTTCTCTTGGACATGTATGAGATAATGAGAGAACTTCAGCCAGAGGTAAGATGAATGCACCAGAGTTTTGCAATGTCTGGATTCTATTCTTTTCGGCTAATATTTTCAAGTAGTCTTGTGCATGTGCACACCTTTAATACTTTTATTACATTTGAGGAACGGTTAAATAGAGTTAAAAGAATAGGTGAGTTCTTTTGGAGGGAGGGGGGAGGCCAAATCAGAAGGGTAGGAGGGAGTGGGAGAAATCGAGTGATTTAAGGCTCATTATTAATGCCTTTACATTGTAGAAGTTGTTAATGGTCGGGGGGTTGGATTGTATTACAATTTGGTAACATAGAGAACATTTGTTGTGAATATTTGGCTTAATTCAAAGTACGTTGTATAAATTATGTTTGAAAAATTCTTGGTAACTGTAATATCCTCTTTGAATCTATCGAAATCATAGATGTCCCAATTTTGACTTGTTAGGTACCGAGTTCTCTGTAATGTAGCAAGAATAGGGACATGTTCTAGCTTGTCCATCTCATCTGAGTCTATATTGAATCATTAGTATAGCCACACACAAATTCTTACGAATTTGGTATCTTTTCATATTCTAAATATCTGAATGGATCTGGTGCACATCAATTTGGTTCTGTTGGACAGATAGAAACTATTTTTGAAGGTAAGCCTTGCACCGAAATGAGGGAAGCTGCAGCAAGCTTGACAAAAAGACTGGCACAGACAGCCCAAGAGACATTTGGTGATTTTGAAGAAGCAGTTGAGAAGGATGCCACAAAAACAGCTGTGATGGATGGAACTGTGCATCCACTGACTAGCTATGTGATCAACTACGTGAAGTTTTTGTTTGAGTAAGCCATGTATCCCTTCTCTGTTTTAGGCTTTCTTGTTCCTGCTTTCTCTTTTTTATAGACATCTGGTGGGGGTAAAGTTCTTGGTTCCGTGGAAAAGTGCAAATTCATTGGTATTCACCATTGATATAAAGAAAAAAATGCAAGTTTTGACTGAATTCGGAACTAGAAACGAAAGCCTATATCAATTCTTCTAGAGTAAAAGTTGTGCAGAAGTGCATTTGATGAATGTGCTATCTATGTTTCCAGTATGGTGATTTTTTTTTCTTTTGACGAGACAGTAATGTGATTTTTAACATCCTGATTCTCTTATACAAAGTTTTTTCTGTTTTCTTTACATGGCTTCCTATCAAACGTATCATTTGTATGTCTTCTTTTATATTCACATATCTATGGTTTATGATGCTGGCATATCTCACTATAGGTATTCTTGCAATTCATTGTATTGTGATTTGCATTTGTTTTTCTTTCTTCTCTGCTAGTTTTGGATCTCCCCTTCATTCTTCCCATAGGTAGAGTGCCATATAACTGACTAATGTTGAATTTGCACAGTTATCAGTCCACTCTGAAGCAACTTTTCCAGGAAGTCAGTGGAGAAGATACAGGAGCACAGTTGGCAGTGATCACAACTCGCATAATGCAAGCACTCCAGACTAATCTGGACGGAAAATCCAAGCAGTATAAAGATACTGCTTTGACTCAGCTGTTTCTTATGAACAACATCCACTACATTGTTCGATCAGTTCGGAGGTTTGCTAGACAATTTTTTTAATCTTAAACACATGTTCTCATTGCTTAATGCTAGTACTCACTCACTGTCCTTTCCTTTGGGTTTAGGTCGGAAGCAAAAGACCTACTGGGAGATGATTGGGTTCAGCGACATCGGAGGATTGTCCAACAGCATGCAAATCAGTACAAGAGGATTTCCTGGTCTAAGGTATGTTCATTCTGTAATGTCGTCTTTTGATCCTTGTTACCGAAAAGAATTACTGTAATTCAACGAACTATTGTAATTAAAATCAATTTTTGTTTATTCTCTTGACTTGTAGATTCTTCAATATCTCTCTGTCCAACCTGCTGGTTCCTCTGGGAGTGGGGCTGCTACACCTGATGCCACTCCAGCGCTTCCTAGGGCAATGGTAAAAGAAAGATTCAAAAACTTCAATATTCAATTCGAGGAACTTCATCAAAGACAATCTCAATGGACTGTTCCTGATAGTGAATTGCGTGAGTCTCTGAGGTTGGCTGTAGCTGAGGTCTTATTGCCTGGATATCGAAATTTCTTTAAACGTTATGGGTTTGTGATCCTGCTTCCCTTCTTCATTTCCTGAAGTTCCCTTATTTATACAACCCTGGATGCATTACTAAATGTTGGCATTTCTGGTTGTAGGCCAATGATAGAGGGTGGGAAGAACCCTCAGAAGTACATCAGATTCAGTGCGGAGGATCTTGATCGCATGTTAAATGAATTTTTCGAGGGTAAAAACTGGGGTGAACAGAAGCGATAGGTGCCTAGAAATTATTAGCTTTGTTGTATAGCATTTTAATCTGCATTCTTTTTCTAACTTTTTTCCACTCTCTGATGGCTTAATAAGTTGGAATTCTGCATCATCTCAGGAATAGAAATTTCCTTAGTTTGAGTTTGGCTAACTTTGGCGCAATTCTTATTCGAGCTATTCCAGTCAGTTATACGTTTCTGGAGTTTGAGAAGTGAATAAACTTTTGTATAACTGCATAATGTAGAGTTTGAGTAGCCATGTCCTTTTAACACAAGGCAAGATCTGATTTTGATCAGTGCTTCATAGTCATAGTCATCTATGTTGCTCAGACACGGATTGATTGTCTCGAATATGGGTGTCCAAGTGTCCGACTCGGCTATTTTGTAGAAAAAAGACAAGTTTTTAGTTTAAAATGAAGTATCCAAGTAAAGTGTCGTGTTGGACACGACACGACACGGCACCCGGTTTTTGAGGTAAATGAAGGTGTCGGAGTAACATAGATAGTCGTAGTCCTAGTTCATATGCAGATATGCTGTACTGAAACAACTGTCCAACCAATAGAGAGATTCTGAAACAAATTGTTCAATTGTATAATTGTAATGCAAGCTATTGAGATCTTTTTTCTAAGCATTAAGGCAAATTTATTTATATTTTAGGAATGTAGGTACAAAAAGTAGGTAAACATATGTGAAAAAAGAAAAGAAAAAGGAGAACAATATAGCAGAAATCTGCAGAAGAAACTGAAGAAGTCAAGCTCTGATCCCCAGGTATCATCACTGTTTTAGCTTCTGTAACCCACAAGATCTATGGGAGATAATAAACTTTTTACACAAGTAATCACATTTCTAGCCCTAGGAATCTTCAAAACATGGACATCTTTCTGTGGATCTTGATTTATGTCAAAAAGAATGATGCTTTCTCCATCAACCTGAACAACAAAATTCCCTGTTTCTGTAACACCCTGAATTTTCTGAAATTTGAATCTTTCATCACAGAAGTATACAAAAGAACCATGATCAAAATGAAACAATCTTATCCATGAATATATCCCTTCTTGTTCTTCCTTAAACATTCCAATATCAAAATCACCTTGATAACTTTTCCAACAAGCACACAAACATCCATCTCTCTGAAACAACACCGGAGTTGCGTTGAAGCTATAATCAGACCACTTAGGGAGCGAGGCGAGCTCCATGAATTTCTCCTCTACCAAGTCGAATGCCACGATTTGGCAGCAATGATCATAATAACCAACATCATATTCAGTATAGTATGATACCCAATATATCATATTATTAACTGATACTCCTATTCCATTCATTGGTGGGATATCATCAGAACCATGTTTTCCAAATTTCATATCCAAAATTTTCCAAACATTGCTAATGAAGGAGAACACTTGTACTTTCATGTTCAAGCTCTGATGATATATTCTTATCAACTTATAATCATTCATTGATGAAACTTCCCCAAATCCCCAAACAAATCGAGTTTTGATCAAAGTTTGAGGATAAGGAATTTGGATATGCTTTGAAATAGTGGGATTCCAAATATATAGAGAATTCTTAGCTTCATCATCCAAACAAACTAGTCCATTGTATGATGCTACCATAGTAACATCAGGGAACTCAATTGGTGTTGTTTTCATGCGTTCGACTTCGAAATTTTCATGATATTCGAAATCGAATGAGAGGAACAAGCTTTTGGTGTTGATTAAGAGAGATTGATGGTTAGAAAAAGGGAAGTGTTTAAGGTGATATGCAGCAAAAGAAGGGGTTGAAATGATGGAATTCCATAGTTTACAAACACAATTGCAAATGAGAAGAGATTTTATAGGTAAGCGCCTAAAGATTTCAGAGATCAAGAGTACTTCAGGGAGATGGTTATGGTTATTCATTGTGTTTACAGTTAGGTTTCTACATGAAAGCATAATAAAAATCTGTTGTATATAGAAGATAAAAGATATGCAATACTTGCACTTGGTTGGTAGCCAAAAAAAAAAAAAAAAACGTTGCACTTGGTTTGTATGATTGAATATACAATTAGTAAGGTTTGGTTACTTTGTTTACCAAAAAAAAAGATTGAATATACAATTATGTACTTCTTACTAAAAATATCATGACTTTTGACTTGATGAAGTCTTTTTTAAGAAAAGGCAATCCCAGCCATGGGCATTTAATGAATTGAAATGTCAACAATGTTATTTATAAGAATTTTGTAACTTTTACAATGGTTGTTAATCAGTACAGGTCTTAGATCTTAATTTTTTGAAAAAAGTGAGAAATTTGATCTTACATTTTTACTTGAAATTTAGACCGTCCAATTTTTATTACTTTTTTCATGTGCGATTTCATTTAATACACCTTTCGTCCCAAAGTAATTATAACACTTTATATATTAACCAAATTCAATTAATACTCTTTCTGCTCCAGTTTAATTGTAACACTTTCTATATTCGTTGTCTCAATTTAATTACAATTACCCTGTAAGGTATGTATCAAATTCTGTTAGAACTATTTATCACTCTGCCGGCGTACTCCTGTTGAAACCCATTGAAAGCCCACTTGTGATTGTCCTACATTGGAGAAAGAGGAGAGATTGTTACACTTTATAAGGTAGAGGAGTTACTCCTACTATCACCAATTGGTTTTAGTATGGAATCTCCTTTGGGCTTATAAAGTGGACCAAATCTCTCCTGCTCCTTCTTCAGGTCACTCAAGCTCGTTTGGTATTGTTTCTAAATTTAACATGGTACCAGAGCCTGGGTTGCGGGTCTCGTCTAAACTGGGTATTTGATCGCTACTGGATGAAGATTTACCTCGATAGGATGACCAACCCTTATTAAGGATAAAGATTGTTACACTTTATAAGGTAGAGGAGTTAGTCGTACTATCACACCAATTGATTTTAGTATGGAACCTCCTTTGGAATTATAATTTGGGTCAAATCTCTCCTGCTCCTTCTTCGGATCACCCAGGCCTGTTTCGTATTGTTTCTAAATTTAACAACTCCAAATCTATATTGAAAATGATGGAGCAACAATAAAGTCATAGCTAGCCAACCGTCCAATTAACCCCCATCCTACCACTCATTCCCTATTCCAATCAAAAGACACACAAATCACATAGTTTACTTACATTATCAAGATATCTCACTATCATCCTATATATAATAGAGATTTATTGTGTTGAGTTGTTTGAGCCTGTTTATATAGAAGAAAAGCTTGGATATACATTTAAACGTATACAAAAATTTTGCAACCGACTTTTGACGAGTCACGACTAGGAATATACAATTATGATAAGTTTTTTTTATCCATACGAGCCACGAAAGCAGCATGCAACATTATACTTCTTCTTAATATAGCTCTTTTTTTGCCCGTCAAAAGAAAGATGTATATTATGACAATTGACAAGCTTCAGAATTAAGAGCATATATAAAGCGTTATACTTCTTCATAATGTGTTTTTTTTTATATTATTATTTTATGACTTTATACTTCATGAAGTCTTTATTAGTACTAGCAATGCTAATGACAGCAATTAAACAAAACGTTTTTTTGACAATGTCAACTAAGTTCTCGATAATTTTAATGAACAATGATTCTATTTAGTGTTGACCTCTACAAGGGATAGATGTAAACCTTCCGATTGGTGATTGATATTTCGACCATTCAATATTTATAATTACATAATTAACTTTATAAAGCTAAAAGATTAGTTGAAAGAAAATTCATAGAGGTCCTAATTAAACACAATATCTTTTCGCTAAGAAGCAATTGGTTCGAAATATGAAATGGAAAGAAAATGAACACAAAGTCACAAATAGAAGAGGGTAATGGTAACAAAAATGATTGAATGTTTGGTTCAAATCAAGAAATGGAAATGAACGATAGCCATTACCACCAAGTAATGAATTTTGTTACTTGAGGGCGATGGTGAGGGGAAGGCAACAAATTGGGCGATAATGGTAATGGCTTGATGAGGGCTTGAACCAAATAAGAAAAAAGGGAATCGGTAATTGATTCCATTTTGTGAATTCCAAATATAATGAATCAAACGACCCCTAAATGTAATCCTCACTCCGGCCTCAACCCTCAAGGCCTCAACTACATTTTTCCTCTTTTACCATCACTACAAGTTCTCCATGAAAAGATAATTTCTCAAAGTTCTTAAGAGCACACACAATATAGAGTATTTGAGGGTGCCCTACCTCTACATTACAACTCTCCTTGTATCTACTTTCTGCTGTCTATATTCATACACTTCATACATCTTCTTGATCCCAAGATGGTGAGACAATTTCACTTATCTCCTTATTGCTATCCAATAATTTTGTATTTTAAAAATTTATCATTTTGAAAGTATTCATTATGTCCATAATTTGTATCATCATAGCTTTCTTGCATCAATTTTCTTGTTTATATCTTGATTAAGATTACTTTTTGCTACTAACACCATCCAATACAAGCCTTAAATAACATTAATTTTTAACTTATTTGTAAAAAGAAAAAAAAAAAACTAAATTTCACGGTGGAGATTAAGTATTAGAATAATAGTAAGATCTTATTTTAATCTATGTAAAATTAGCAATGATCAACATGCGCTTTAAACAATATAAACATTGGATGAATTTATGAAAGACAATTAATTCAGCCATAAGCGTGAAATGCCTAGAAATATCGACAATTTAAGGCTGAAAGGCCCAGGCCAGTATAACACTTTCCTTTACCTAAGTTGAGACACGCGAGATTTGAAGCCCAACATAGCGATAGTTGCTCTACTCCTTTTCATCTCATATTCTCTTTCTAAAAATCCCTAGCTTTTTTAGCGAGTTCAACTGCCGCTATTCTTTCGATGGTGGTAAATTCTAATTTCTATTTTTATGCATTTATATTTTAGATTTTGTTAGTAATAATCTTCTTTTCTCTCACTATTTGAGAATTTTTTTACTCAATTATTGGATTTATTGTCACCATCAGCGGGAGTTTGGAGTTTAATTTATTAATCTCCTCTTGTGCGAGTTTAGAGTTTGGTTTTATTTTTGCAAAAAATACATTTCAATGATGGTTTGTTGTACAAATTTGCAATTAATTTTGGATTTTCGTATGCTATCTACACAATTCAATAAAGAGATTTCTTCTCAAAACTATGGCATAATGATATACACTCTTATAAAAAGTTGCATTATTTGGCGAACGAGGCTATACTGTATTGTCAAACTTGGTTCATTATTATCGTTGTTATATCGTAAAAAAACTTTATTTGATAAAATTAGGTTGTGTTTCATTTTCCATTAATATCGATTATAGATGAAGTATGACTTTCAACTAATGAAATTTACCTTTCCCCTAATTTAAAGAAATGCAGAACTTGTTTTTCCAAGTTTGTTCATGATACCCACATAAAATAGATGAGTAGCTTTTCAAAATTCAAATATGGTTATTTTTCTTATCAACTTCCAAATTAAATGAGAAGCTCATGATGGGTTATGGTGGAGTTCAGCAAACGAAGCAAAGCAAGGAGATGAAGCACGTGCCCAGACGGGTAGCCTTTGGGCCCATGGTGACGGACGAGCTCTGAGCGTGCCCCCTTTTCTCTGCAAGTTACACTTCGAGGCAGGGATTTTTGGGAAATCCTTCCCCGGGCGGGGAGGCATTTTGCCCGGGTAGACGGTCCAGCCTGGTCGAGCTCCCGAGCAAGTGGTTTAGCTTGGGAGGCAGTTTCTTGGGCCCGGGCAGGCTACTCAAATTTGTCGCGATTTGTTTTTTGTTTGAGATTAAATCTCAACCCTTGGATTATATTTTGTTCCTAGACTATATAAACCCCACGTTTTCTGATTTTAGGACATTATTCACACAAATTAAAGTGAGATCTTCCTAGGGTTAGTGAAAGAGTAAAGAGAAAAGAGCACTAAGTTCATCCATTAGTATTTGTAATTATCGTCCATTGATTCTATATATTAGCCAAAGTTGCTTGTTTGGTCGGTTTTTATCCTGTTGATTGGATTTTCTATTGGATTTACCTTGTATAGTTATTAGTTTATGATGTATAGTCCTTGTATTATCATGGGCCAAAGGCCTCATACGTATTTATATAAGCTATAATATCAGCCTTAATAATTACACACATCAATGCACTAACCTAATTTTTCATACATGGTATTGGAGCCACACACCTATTTTTTCCTCTCCTCTACCGTCGCCTGCTTTGCCCAGCACCACTAGCGTGGTTGCTGTAACACCCGACTTTTCCGGAGTCGAGTCTATCATCACCAATGCGCATACATGGCTAACAACTGTCCTCAATAACAAACACAAGCTCTTCCGACGCATTTTGTACTCACTCATGCGCACCCCGAGAATTAGCGTGGTTGCTGTAACACCTGACTCTTCCGGAGTCGAGTCTATCATCACCAATGCGCATACATGGCTAACAATTGTCCTCAATAACAAACACAAGTTCTTCCAACGTATTTTGTACTCACTCATGCGCACCCCGAGAGCGATGCGGTTGTTTTGTGATAGCAAGTTTACTCTCTACATTGCTCAAAAACCTGTGTTTAATGAGCGTACGAAACACATTAAGGTTGATTGTCATTACGTTTGAGATGCGATTCAGTCAGGTCTTATCGCTCCTTCTCATGTCTCTTTTGTTGAGCAGCTTGCGGACATTTTCACTAAGGCTCTGGGCAAGAAACAATTTATGTATCTCTTTTTGCAAATTGGACATTTGTGATCCGCATGCTCCAACTTGAGGGGGGTATTGGGTTTACCTTATATAGTTATTAGTTTCTGGTGTATAGTTCTTGTATTATCATGAGCCAAGGGCCTCATACGTATGTACATAAGTTGTAATTTCAGTCTTAGTAATTAACATACATCATTAAATCTAAGGATGAGGAGCTAGCTCATGTGGTAGCTAGAGCACTCCCCTCTGATCTTTGAGGTCAGGGGTTCGATCCTTACCCCCAGCATTATGTTGGGGTATTTCCTTAGCATGCAAAGCATGCATTACCAGCCAATGTGCTGGTATAGTTCCTACAAGGCTAGTAGCCTTGGTAGGGGTTAGCTCTTGGGCTGACTTAATTTCCCAATCAAAAAAAAAAAATGCATCATTAAATCTAACCAATTTGTCATTTTCTCACGTTATCCGGTGTGTTCTTCATTGCTTTCTTTATCGTTCTTGATTTCCTTAACCTTTTTCATTAATTGTAAATAATGTACTATTGCAAGTAATTAGTACATATGCTTGGTGTAAATCCCAACCGCTCATATGTGCATAGCATAAGGTTTAAATTTATCAAAAACAAAGAAGATAGGAAAAACATAAGGAACTAAAAATGAAGTTCTAATTTGTTTTCTTTTGTTTTTATTAAGAAAAAAATATTTAATGTAATGCAAACCAAGATTCGAGATTGTAGTTTTGTTTCATTCGAACTGGTACAACTTATCATTGCTGTATACTCTTAGCAAAGATTCGTATTCTTTCAATAATATATACTCGTAAAAAATCAAATTGTTGTGCGGTGTATAATTTTAATGCAAGATTATAAATTTATAATACATATGGCCACCAGTTGGACTCTTGTTTGTCAGCAATCAATATCAGAACCTTCCATGTAAAATAAATATTCATCTCCATTTTGATACTTTTTTGCTTCCAATCAGGTTTTAGGTGGATTACAATAAAATTTGTAAAAAACAATCATCCGATAAATAAACTTCATAAATGTATCTTTAGAAGAAGATTAGACTTATGAGCTAATTGTCATACACGAGTAACATATATTGTTAAACTAGCTAGATTTGAAACCCATGCGTCTTTAATATAATAAGTTATATGTAAAAGTGACTTTAATATCCTAAACTATGGTGCGGGTGCACTAAACAGCTCCAACACCTCAAAATACGAGCTTGGGTGCAATACGTACCATAAATGAGGTCGTGACCGAAATTCTCACCAACGACAGGAGAATCTTATTTTTTTTTATTTTCCATCCCCCTTCTTATTTTCTTCTTTTTTAACCCTAATTCTTTTACTTAAGCAAAAAAAAAAAAAAAAGTGTGTGCCTATCATTTTATCATCCTTCATCAATTGAAGACAAAGATTTACTTCTTCAAATTCCATCTTTCTTTCCCAAATTCCCGCCTTACTCACAAATGAACCCTAAATTCTGAAGATTACCCAAATTGAGTGTGAAAGAGCGAAATTCGCATAACAA
Source organism: Beta vulgaris subsp. vulgaris (assembly GCF_026745355.1). NCBI lineage: Eukaryota > Viridiplantae > Streptophyta > Magnoliopsida > Caryophyllales > Amaranthaceae > Beta > Beta vulgaris. The sequence continues at coordinate 2,531,380 of NC_079208.1, forward strand.
CAATGAGCGCAGCTTTATCTTCAAGTTTCAAGAAGAATTTGTATACCAATATTAGATAATGATAGGGTTTATTAGGGTTAAAAAGTAAGAAAATAGGAAAATTAGAAGGGGAGGGGGAAATGACATAATAATAAATTAAGATTCTCCATCGCCAGTGAGAATTCTGGTCACGACCTCATTTATGGTACGGACTGCACCCATGTCCATGCTTTCGGGTGTTTAGACTATAAATCTTAGTTCGGGCTGTTTGGTATACTCGCGCTATATTTCAGGATGTTGAAGCCAATTTTACCTAAATTATATTTGTATATTATTAGATGTAATTATAACTTAAATATTTTATTAAGCGCTCCCAGGATCTCACTGTATTTTTTTTGTTATACTCGCTTCGAGAATTCTGGTCACGACCTCATTTATGGTACGGACTGCACCCATGTCCATGCTTTCGGGTGTTTAGACTATAAATCTTAGTTCGGGCTGTTTGGTATACTCGCGCTATATTTCAGGATGTTGAAGCCAATTTTACCTAAATTATATTTGTATATTATTAGATGTAATTATAACTTAAGTATTTTATTAAGCGCTCTCAGGATCTCACTGTATTTTTTTTTTGTTATACTCGCTTCCATTATAGAAAGGGACTGGAATTTTTCTAATAAACAGAATATTGTCCATTATGAAACATTTGCCACATAAAAATCAAATTTTTTGATGGGACATCAAGGTGCCATATGCAACAGTGATGCCATTTTCATTCTTGCCATGGACTATCCAAATACTCCATCTTTTCGTATTAATCACAACACACCCTTATACACATAGTTTTAGGAAGTAAATAAAGCGGGATATGAGTTTTATTATTTAGTGTTAAAGTTGATTTGATTAAAAATAATGACATCGAGAAATTGTACATTAATTAAAAAAGGAAGTATAACCTAATGCTAATACAATCCAACCTAATACAAATAAACAAACATAAAGGAGCTTTAGAAGCTCGTACATACCACCTAGAACAAAAGGAAATAAAAGCGACACTCGTCTATGGTTGTTCGTTGTCCGGATCGTGATTGTCATCTGCTTCTTCTCTCCTTTTCATCAGCCATTCGAGGATTGTATCCATCGATCACATGCTTTGACCCCCCGATGACCTCCTTCTTAAGAACCTTTGTGGTAAATTGTATGATTTCTTTCATTGGGAGTGTGTGTACGTGTTTGTGCGTGCGTTAAGGGGTTACTATATTTATTACTCCCTCCATCCTATAATGATCTGATCATTTGTGCACTTGTTCGGGAACGTAGTAAGGTCCATAAAATCTACAATACATATTTTTTGAAGTAATCAAAAGATTTTTGTGGGTTCTCTTTAAATTTTTTGTGTAATCGGAGTTTTTGCCAACAATTTCAATTTAGGAGCACAACAATCCGATTACAGATAATCAAACCAATTTTTAAGATAAATTTAAAATTTCGTAATAAGTTAGCATGAGACAGTTTCAAATAAAACTTAATCAATATTAAATAATTAAATATATAGTTGATATTTGTATTGTTGCAGTCAATGAAACAAGTGTTAATTGATTAGTAGTTTTTTGAACAAGTTTATCAACCATCCAAAAGTGTCAATAGTTGCTAAATACTTCACATATGGTTATTTTTCTCCAAAATCATGAGAAATACATTTTATAAATTATTGTCCATGTAATACAGACGTCGTAGTAGTTTAGTTGTGGGGTATGGTTGGTAAGAGAATATTCTTAAGGAGTTGGAAATTATAACCGTAGTGATAATTGACAAAAGGTTGGCATTTTAAGTTAGAAGCTTCTTTGTCATAGTTTTGGGACCCCTATTTGGAAGTTTATGGCTTTCTACGTTTTAATACTCGGAGTTTTCACATGATTTTGGTTCACTATTCTAATCAATATTTATCTACTCTAGTCGGCGGTCATTTGCAATTGTTTTCATCACGAAACCTATTATTTTTGTAGCAGTCTAGCTCCCCTTAGTTGCTATCAACACTTCTTTTTTCTTTAGATATTAATATGAAGGATAAAAAAACGAATGAATGAAAATTAAAGGAGTGCTACAATCAGCTCCTCTTTGTGAGTTCTATTGACTATCAATCTAGAAATAATAGCAAACAAATATAGAATATCAAATAAGAAAGCAAAGAAAGAACACCGGAAACTTTTTACGTGGAAACCCAAGAACTGGGAGAAAAACCACGAATTTGCACTAGGAATCGATGAATGTTTGAAGGAGATTACAAAAGCACTCAAGAGATCTCTCTAAAGCTTTCTCTCTCTCAAACTATGTGTTTAAAGATGATGAATAATGATAACTAGGGTTTATATTTATACCCACACTAATTATTTAATAAAAACAACCGAGCAAAACCGAGTAAAATAGCCACGCGCTATTGACTCTCGACAACCCGCGGCCGCGCTCGACAGCCCGCGGGCGGTCAGTGAGTTTTGTCGCTGCTGTGGGTTCATCGCTGCGGGCGCGGGACTTCGAGGCTGCGGGCAACCAGTAGGACAGCAGCCTAGCTGCGTCACTCCCTCGCCAACCTGCGGTCGCAGGCTTCCAACCCGCGAGCTTCCCTCGACCAACTTCGACACCACTCGACCATCATCGAGCCACTTCGAGCCGCTTCGAGCCACGCAACCTTTCTCCACTACATACCCAACAATCTCCCACTTGGAGATAGGTGTAAGTGAAAAAAAAAAAAAAACTCCATACCTTCATCATCTACTCATTCATCTCAACTCCTAGTTTACCATCTTCGTCAACAATCAACGAAGACCAACTAAGGTCCGGCACAACCTTAGCTTGTCACAACTCACACTCTTAGTGAGCATATCTGCTGGATTCTTAGCACCCAACACTTTCTCCAGACTCAACTCATTCTCCTCCACTAAACTCCTGATATAGTGAAAACGCCTACGAATGTGTTTAGTCCTACAATGATACATGGGATTCTTAGCCAAATGCACTGCACTTTGACTATCACTATAAAGTATCACCTTTTCCTGTTCAATGCCCATCTCCTCAAGAAAACCAATCAACCATACCACCTCCTTACCTGCCTCCGACATAGCCACATACTCAGACTCTGTAGTAGACAAAGAGATACACTTCTGTAACTTAGACATCCAACTCACTGCAGTACCCCCTACAGTAGAGACATATCCTGAAGTGCTTTTGCTTGTATCGATATCTCCACTGAGATCAGCATCAACATAACCCTCTAGCTTTACTCCCTTCTGCCAGAAACAAAGCCCCATACTTGAAGTACCCTTCAAATACCTTAGTAACCACTTTACAGCCTCCCAATGTTTCTCACCTGGATTTGAAACAAACCTACTAACAACTCCCACTGCAAAAGCAATGTCAGGTCGTGTGCACACCATGGCATACATCAAGCTTCCAACAGCTGAAGCATAGGGAACAGTGGCCATCCGCTCCTTTTCTGCTTCTGTAGTTGGTGAATGCTCCCTTGTCAACTTGAGATCACTTGGAAGTGGTGAATTCCTTGGTTTAGCATCACCTACATTAAACCTCTTCAGCACCTTAAGAATATAATCCTCCTGAGACAACTTCAACATACCAGTAGACTTGTCCCTGAAAATCTTCATGCCTAAGATTTGTGTAGATTCACCTAAGTCCTTCATCTCAAATACTTGTGACAGTTTTCCTTTCACTCCATTTATCACATCCATACTAGTACCAGCAATCAGCATATCATCAACATACAGAAGTAAATAAACATAGTCATTTTCATACCTCTGAAAGTAACAACAATGATCACTATCGCTCTCTTGAACCCACTGCTACACATGAATGTGTCAAACTTTATGTACCACTGCCTAGGAGCCTGCTTCAGTCCATATAAGCTCCTCTTGAGCTTGCACACCAAGTTCTCCTTTCCTTGAACTTGAAAACCATCTGGTTGCTTCATGTAAATCTCTCCTCCAGATCACCATGTAGAAACGCATCTTTACATCCATCTGTTCTAAGAACAAATTTTCAGCGCAACAATAGCCAACAAGATACGAATAGTAGTTAACTTCACAACAGGAGCAAATATTTCATTATAGTCTATACCCTCCTTTTGTAGGAACCCCTTTACTACTAGTCTCGCCTTATACCTGACACTTCCATCAGGCTCTTTCTTCAGTCTGAAGATCCACTTGTTGCTAAGTGCTCTCATACCTTTAGGTAATGCAGACAACTCCCATGTCTGATTCTTTTCCAGGGATTTCATCTCATCTTTCATGGCTAACTCCCACTTAGATGAATCTGTCGAATTTATTGCTTCCTTGTATGATTCTGGTTCACCTGCATCAGTTAGTAACAAATAATACATAGAGGGTGAATATCGAACAGGTGTTTTGGACACCCTTGCGGATTTTCTCAAGTCAACTTGAGAGACAATTCTTCCTGTACTAGAACTGGAGCCTCTTGGTTGTATGACAATTGTATCCTCTGTATTACCAGGCTGTGAGATACCGACTCCTCAGAATCAGACCCTGCAGGAGTGTGAACTTCATCTCTGTTGTTGCTCACCCAATTCTGGAACAATGACATCCCTAACATCAAGTCACCTATCTCCACAATCTCCTTCTCCTGAACTCCCACTACATCAGTAATCTCAGATTTGTCACCAAATACATCCTTGTACAACTTAGTCTCATCAAATGTAACATCACAGTGTCTCAAAATCTTCCTTCCTTTTGGTTCCCAACATCGATATCCATACTTCTCAGAACCATACCCAATAAAATAACATTTAACGGCTTTTGGGTCTAACTTGTCACGTTTCTCAGATTGAACATATGCAACACAACCAAATAGTTTTAGAAAAAGATTTACCTCCTTTCCGCTCCAAACCTCCTCTGGCAATTTGAACTCCAAAGGAACGGATGGTCCTCTGTTGATCAAATAAGCTGCTGTGCTAACTGAATCTGCCCAGAAAGTCTTAGGTAGCCCTGCATGCAACCTCATACATCTAGCCCTCTCAGTCAGTGTCCTGTTCTTCTCTCTGCAACTCCATTCTGTCGAGGTTTCCCTGGAACTGTCCTCTTCAGAATTATACCGTTCTCCTCACAGAGTTTTGTGTACTCTGTCAACTCATACTACCTCCATTATCAGACTTAATGCACTTAATCTTCCTACCAGTCTGATTTTCGACCTAGCTTTCCACTTCTTGAAAGTTTCATGAAGTTCAGATTTCTTCTTCATGAAGTAGACCCACACTTTCCTGCTGTAGTCATCAATGAAAGTAACAAAATACCGTGAGCCTCCAAGGGATCTGACTGGTGAGGACCCCACAAGTCAGTGTGCACCAATTCTAGCTTCTCAGTTTTCAACTCCTTCTTGGCTTTTGTGAAAGTCACCTTTTTCTGCTTGCCATAGACACAGCTCTCACAAAATTCCATGTCAACTGATTTCAACCCTGACAACTTGCCACTTGAAGCTAAAATCTTCATCCCCTTCTCACCCATGTGACCAAGTCTAGTATGCCATAACTTAGTCTCATCTACCGTAGCGCACCAATCATGTCTGTACACCCTGCAATAGTATATAAGGTTCCCATCTTAGTACCTCTAGCCAAAATCATGGAACCTTTGGAAATCTTCCACTTTCCCTCACAGAACACGTTTTGTAGCCACATGAGTCCAGTTGACTCACAGAAATCAGATTCTTTGCTAGGCCTGGAATGTACCTAACATCATGCAGTTTTAAAGTTCCTCCATTCGTAGTCCTGACAACCACATCTCCCTTCCCCATTATATCCAAGGTCTTATCATCAGCAAGATGGACCTTTCCTAACTTCTTTGCCTTGAAGTCCTTAAACAGCTCCCTCATGGGTGAAGAATGAAATGATGCCCCCGAATCTAGGATCCACGACTCTATAGAACTATCAACACTCAAAACCAGAGCATCCTCAATCTCATTCGATGCAGAAAATATCGATGAGTTATCACTATCCTCCTGTCTCTCATTATGATCAGATTTTCCACCCTTCTTCTTGGGATGTGGACAATCCCTCTTTGGATGACCCTTCTCACCACAATTCCAACAGGTAAAATTTGTTCTGCCCTTAGACTTACTTCGCCCCTTGATTTTGATCTCCCTTGTGAACTCTTCCCTTTTCCCTTTTGTTTTCCCCTCCCTCTACCCTCTGCATTGTATGCTCCAGATGATTCTCCACTCTCTTTCCTTCGAATGCTCTCACTCAAAATAAGATCACGGACAACATCATACACCAATTTCTCTTTACCAGAGGAATTACTCACAGCAGTAACAACAGTTTCCCAAGCAGTAGGTAAAGAGGACAACAAAATTAAAGCTTTCACTTCATCCTCAAAAGCAATATTAACAGACGATAACTGACTTATTATAGAATTAAATTCATTAATATGTTCAGCAGCAGAACTACCATTATTCATCTCTAAATCAAATAAACGGCGCATCAAATATACCTTATTCATAGCCGAGGGCTTCTCATACATATCTGACAAAGCTTTGATCAATTCAGCCGTTGTTTTGATGTCCTTGACATTGAACGCCACAGTCCGAGCCAATGTCAATCTCACCACCGCTAGTGCCTGCCTATCCAGTACCTTCCATTTAGCCTCTTCCATGTCAGCAGGCTTTTCCGTCAAAGGTTGATACAGATTCTTCTGATATAAGATGTCCTCTATCTGCATCTTCCAATATCCGAAATCTGTCCCATCAAACTTCTCAATTCTAATCTTTGAATCCTCCATTGTTAATTATTCTAGATCTAGACAATAATCAAACCTAGCTCTTGATACCACTTGTGAGTTCTATTGACTATCAATCTAGAAATAATAGCAAACAAATATAGAATATCAAATAAGAAAGCAAAGAAAGAACACCGGAAACTTTTTACGTGGAAACCCAAGAACTGGGAGAAAAACCACGAATTTGCACTAGGAATCGATGAATGTTTGAAGGAGATTACAAAAGCACTCAAGAGATCTCTCTAAAGCTTTCTCTCTCTCAAACTATGTGTTTAAAGATGATGAATAATGATAACTAGGGTTTATATTTATACCCACACTAATTATTTAATAAAAACAACCGAGCAAAACCGAGTAAAATAGCCACGCGCTATTGACTCTCGACAACCCGCGGCCGCGCTCGACAGCCCGCGGGCGGTCAGTGAGTTTTGTCGCTGCTGTGGGTTCATCGCTGCGGGCGGGACTTCGAGGCTGCGGGCAACCAGTAGGACAGCAGCCTAGCTGCGTCACTCCCTCGCCAACCTGCGGTCGCAGGCTTCCAACCCGCGAGCTTCCCTCGACCAACTTCGACACCACTCGACCATCATCGAGCCACTTCGAGCCGCTTCGAGCCACGCAACCTTTCTCCACTACATACCCAACACTCTTTGTATTGTGTCAATTTTTTAAAATAATCGCGATATTTGTTTTATTTGTTTATAGAATTGTATATGAATCGTAAAAGGAGACAAACAAATTTTCAATCTCACTCAACTAGCTTTAGTCCCAATTTCAAATCTCAATCAACTAGCTTCAGTCCCAATTTTACTTATATGGGAGGTCATTTCCTCGATACCTCGACACATCTACAATGTCATTTTTTTGTCTTAGAAAGAGAAAGTTTTTCAGTGGCTACTCAAAGAAATCTCATTATCTGATATTATGGATCAATTTGTTGACCTTAAAGATCCAAAAAATAAAGCTATTTACCTAATTTGAAAACGTCTTTTTATTCTAACGATATTTATGATATATTAAATATATATTAAATTAGAACATAACGTTAATACAACAAATTAAATGACTATATCTAAAACTACATGAAATATAGTTTTTTTACAGGTACAAATGAATGATGTTATTTTGACCTATCGTTCACAGCACCTTAATCTAAACCACAAGGCCAAGACATTCTTGATTAATGAAGGATCTTATTCACTTGTAAAGATTTGAAATCTATTGTAACAATTGCATGCAAAACTACTCCTATAATGGCCTAATAAAAGAGATTAAGAATTATTAACAGACACCATGCATTGACTAAGTTTGGTGTTGATTTCTTTCCGATGTCCTATTTCATGCTTATTTTTCGTATGTATAAATTGAAGTTCCTGCTCACTACAAAGAAAGTCTATATTATTTTGTTATTACGAAAGATTTAGAGCACAATTTGTAAGCATGAACCATGTACATATAACGTGACAAAACAAGTACCTAATAATAATGCTTATCATAAGCCAGTAGTTAACCATCAATAATCATACATACATATTTTTAAACAAATTTTTTTTTGAGATGGGCCATACAACATCTTGATTTCATAATATTCTTTTTACAGTCCTCAGATCCCAAAAAGTATAGTACTATTATTACCAACTCATGACAAAGAAAATCCCTTTTGACATGATACGTTATGCCACTTCATCCATTAACAGAATGGGATGTATACACACATTTAGTATATTAAAGGTAAATAAACTATCAATTATCCTATTAATACAAGCACCTTATTTTATTTGGAAATCAATTATGGAAGCATAGTTGTAACCTACTAATATGGCACCATCCCTAATTTAAACGTAGTATGTTATACTACCCCATGTTCGTACCTACCACCATAATTGACCAGTATTTTCTCAGTAGTAAAATTTGGTAAATTTTGATTACTACTCATTGAAAATTTAATAACTCTGTATATTACTTATTATATATTATTGGATTGTATTTATAAAGTATAATTAATTTGAGTTGAGTTGAAAAAATATAACAAAAACAATTACAAAGGAATATGTTTACAATATATATATATATATATATATATATATATATATATATATATATATATATATATATATATATATATATATATATATATATATATAATACCGTTCAGCTAAATATTATTATTTGTTTTATAAAGTTTTTCCTACTTTTTTTTCATTCTTAGCTAATATGGTAAAAGTTCTCTTCCATTCTACCTTACCTAGCTCCACATATTAGCCTCACCATCTTACAACATGTTCCCTCCTAATATAATGTTTTTAAAAGACTCTTGCACTCCTTGCGTTGGTATCAAAAGGTATAATAATTACATGAAGTTGGAGGAATGAATAGAGTTGGAGTGCATTCATCATACACCCGGTTATATTATGTGTATGGTATATCTAATACTATTTTTTGCTCATTTGATAATTTGGAGCTCTACCTATTATGTGATTATGCTTATTTGTAGGTTTAAAATGAGCAATAAGCAAAAAAAGATGCCTTGAATATACCATCCTCATAATACACACAGGTGTATGATGAAAATTCTCGAGTTACATTAATGCGTAGTTACTCCAATTAAAAATGAAAAGAAGAAGGCCTTTTATAAAGTTAACTTTACTATATATATAGGACAATAAACTTCTATATACAATTATAGACTATAGTATTACCATTTATCCATGTAAACAAGCTTTCTCGAAATAATTTATATATGTCTATTTTCAATTATAATAGTAAAAAAGCAATGAGAAAGATGTTTATTATATGACATGAACAAGTAAACCAAAGTCTACCATTAGTCATTGCATAAGTAAACAAAAAAATTCCGCGGGTTAGCAACCCATACACGGCAAACCATACGTCAACGTACCCACCTTCCTCTATCAACCCCTAAACTCACTATTCTATATTATGCACATCATTATAAACTTCACCCAATTTTCTCCTACACACACTACATACATACTCTTAACAAATAAAACAACACTCCATTATTTTCTTACAAAAACTCTCCACTCCTCCTCTTCCTCCTCCTCCACCACCACCACCACAACCTCCTCTTCCAACACGCCGCGATGTCTATAAAAGACTGCGGCCACCACAAGGACAAGAAAAAGATCCTCCTAAAGCGAATCCTCGCCGGAGTTTTAATCTTCATCGTCATAATCCTCCTAGTCATCCTCATCATATGGGCCATCCTAAAACCCTCAAAACCTAGTTTCATTCTCCAAGATGCAACACAATACAACTTCAACCTAACGAGCCCTGCTCAACTAACCTCCATCTTCCAAGTTACAATCCAAGCTCGAAATTCGAACGATAAGATAGGCATCTACTACGACAAATTAAACACTTATGCTACTTATCATGATCAACAAATCACACTACCAACTTCAATACCACCAACTTATCAAGATTCAAATGGAATGAATATATGGTCTCCTTTTCTACAAGGACAATCCGTACCTATTGCTCCGTACATAGGTTCGCAGATTAATCAAGAAATGGAGATGGGAAGTGTACGGCTTGTTATAAAAATGGATGGACGAGTGAGATGGAGAGTTGGGTCTTTTATAAGTGGACCATATCGTATACATGTTAACTGTCAGGCGTTTATACCGTTTGGAAATCCTAATTCTGGGATCTATGTTGGGAGAAACGCCATCAAATATCAGCTTATACAGGGTTGTGGTGTTAGTGTCTGAAATGTATAATGTCAACTCACAAGTGGAGTATTATTTCTCTCTTTTTCTCTTATACAATTATTATTATATTGTAAAATTTTATTTTAGTGAAAATAAAGAAAAAAATTTGGAAAAAGGGGATCATTTTGTTTTGCTACCATGGGGGGATTATTGGAATGATGATTATTAGGTACGTATACGTATAAAGATCACTGAATTTAATGGTATAACTTTCCATCTCTTATATGGGAAACGACCAAAGTTTAAATCTTGGCAGATTCAAAATTTCAATATTGTTAGGGAAGATTGGGACTTGTTGGACTTCTGGTTGAGTGACCCTCATATATTACCACGAATTTCTGAAAGGGGGACACAAAAAAAAGTATATTAACTCGACTTTCTCGAAACCCGAATTATTATTGTGTTTGTAATGAGCTCTGAAAATGACGGGTAATCTTGTTTTAGTATCGTTTCTATGCCACATATGGTTAACGATAAAGGTGTATACTTAATTAGTTTTATTTCAAATTGGGGAAGAATTTTGATTATTAAGGAATTAAGAAGGGAAAAGCTAAGGAGAGATTAGTGTCAAGTGGAGTATTATTTCTCTCTTCTTTTTCTTTTTCATATAATTATTATTATATTGTAAATTTTTATTTTACTTGAAAATAAAGAAAAAAATTAAAAAAGGGGTGATTTTCGCTATCAAGGGGAATTATTGGAATTTGGAATGATCATTAGGTTATTATTGATTTTGTGAAACCTTAGTTTATTATTGATTTTGTGATGCTAATGAACTTTGAAAAAACGGGTGGTCCTATTTTAGTATCGTTTATTATGCTACATGCCTACATATGGTATAAGGAATAACCGAATAAGGATAAAGGTTTACGTATACTTAGTTAATTTAAGTAGTGGATAAATTTTGATTATTAAGGAGCTAAGAAGGGAAAAGCTAAGGAAAAATTAGTGTTATCTAGGGGAGGTGGTAGGTCGAATTTGTTTTTGTATTTTAGTCAATTTTAAAAGTTGTCAATATGGTTACGTTTTGTTTAATCTATTTCAAACATAATAGTTGGCATGTTGAATTATTGGCAACTTATGCTTTATTGAGTTGAATTGAATGTGAGAGGAAGCTAAGGATGAAAATGAAAGGAAACTAATTTGTGACTTTGTACTAATCATCTTTTATCTCTAATTGCAAATGTTTATATGTGCGGTATGCGTATTGCCGCGTATATCTTAGATAAAGTTTAGGTATTATCTATTTTTTTAAAACAATGTATTAATATGTTCTATACTTATAATCTAGATTTTAGGTGCACTTATACTCGCATGTAATTTAAGCTGAAAAATAATGTGACTTATAGAAGAGGAAAATTTGTTAATGAATAAAACAAGTGTCACGTAAGTAACTTAATGCAGAAGTTTGCAAATTATTGGAGACATGACAAATTCACACGGCTAATTGATTGATGACAAATTGGAAACTTAGGGCATGTTGTCCTCGGCATAAAACAGCTGAACTGAATTGAATTGAACTGAACTGAAATAAATAATGATATGTGAGAGTAAAAGTATTATCTAGAGCTAAATTGAACTGAATTGAACTGAACTGAACTGAATTAAACTGAACTGAAAATAAGTTGGGTGAACAGGCCCTTATCATCACTAATTTTCCAAATTGCCGTTAATTCGCATGTATCACAATCCGCAACTTCTCGCATATATGTTTTATATTTTCTCAAGAAAAAAAAACTACACAAAGGTTGAAAAAAGTTCATAAAGTGTATATTAGTACAATTTTTATAAAAGTTGGTAAGAAAAATTCTTCTGAACTGCCTTCGCATAGGACTTCCATCCAAAGGCTAATTACGAGTCATACATACGATTACCAAGCATCATGGGGGGCTTATCTTTAATTCCTTGCTTCATGGAAGACTTTACCTTTGCGTAGAGAAGAAAAGGTAACACATGTAAAAGACTATGAAGTGATCCGCAAATAAAGAAATCAAAAGGTGATGCACTTTCAACTTGTATGCATATATAGGATGTGCATCGCGCGCGAGTCCAAATCTGATCAATATAATGAACTCAATTAGAAAGAAAGGAAATCTAATTCAAATAGAAAAATGGAAATCCAATTCAAGTTTGATATAAGATTGATTCATATAAATTTTGAGACTGATTATTACTAGCTTACTATCATATAATCAACTATCTAAAATATTAAAATTATATGTTTATAGGTTGATTACGTGTGCTCTGTTAAAAATCAAGTAAAATAAGGTAGAGTATCTCGATCTATTCTTTATGCCAATTCTTGAGGACTTTAGCGTATACCCTCTTTTATCAATATACCCCTAACTTAAAAACTAATTATAACTTTATTAATTGTTAGGCTTTTTTTTTAATATAAAAAAGAAAAAATAAACTTAATGCGTTAAAGAGATAGTCGACAGTTTCTAATAATTTTCAGCAACTGTATTAACTCAGTTTTACCAATTTTTAAAAAACAAAAAAAAATTGCAAACAACCCACTGCGATTTTTCTCTTCTCCACTTCCAATCTTCCATAAACTGCAAAATCTCTTATTATTTGAGATTATTAGATATTTGTTTTCGCACACATTGCGTGCATATAAAACTAGTATTATTTATTGAAACCCTTACATTTGAGATATTGATTGATCGTACACTGAGACTAAATCAAGTCCAATCTAACTAATTTAAAATATTCATGCAAATTTATGAAAAAAGTTATCCAAATCTCTCTCTCTCTCTCTCTCTCTCTCTCTCTCTCTATATATATATATATATATATATATATATATATATATATATATATATATATATATATACATACATACATACATACATACATACATACATACATACATACATACATACATACATACATATATATATACATATATATACATATATATACATATATATATATATATATATATACATATATACATATATATATATATATATACATATATATATACATATATATACATATACATACATATATATACATATACATATACATATATATACATATACATATACATATATATACATATACATATATAACCCACGACAATAAATGTCATGTTGCCACATGTACTCTCCCCTCTTCCACATAATTGAATAAGAAATTAAACAATAAAATTGTGTGTTTAAGATTCGAACCCTTAACCTCTTATTACACTAGAATACTCAATTGACTTTTGTGGTGGGGAAAAATTATTGAAAAACAAGATAATATTTCTATTTTCGGAGACTTCAAATACACGTTGAAATACAATTTGGAACGTATTGTCCGGGACACGAACTAGTTTGATCTCAAAACTCATAGAAAGTGAATAACGTACATATGAAAACCAAATAATGTAATACGACCCACTTATTATTACTATACATGCATTTTCTTTATAAATAATTGTCCCATAGTCATATACTTGTCTCTATAAGGATAGGAGTTAGCTCAAGTGGGTAGAGCGCTCACCCTTGACCTCTGAGGTCAGGGGTTCAATCCTTACCCCCAACATTTTCCTACAGGCTAGTAGTCTTGTAAAGGTTAGCCTTTGGGTTGACTTAATTTCTTAATAAATAAATTTAAAAAAAAAACTTGTTCCTATGCAGTGCTGATTTTCCGTTGAGGTAGTGACGGAGAGGAAGCATTTGACCATGTCATTTCCATGGTGGCCCCGCTTTTGGAGCCATGTGGCTTTGTTTTCCTTTCATGTGCCTCAGCCTCACTCACCTGCCCCGTCTTTTAAATCTTCATAACTCATATGCCATATGCTTTGCGTTTACTTATAGTCTTGTACGGACAATTATTGTTTTCTATAAAAGAATACAACGTAATACAATTGGCCAATTGGCCAATTGGCCAATTGGACATTGGAAAAAAAAAAATTGTGTTTAATGGTACAACTGGCCAATATGTAAGCATGTAACTCACAAGTTTGAGAGGTTATGGTCAAATAAAGTATACTAACTGTTCAAATATTTTTTCATATTTCACAATACATACACCATTTCTCTTATATTATCAATTAGTTTGAAAAATAAATCTATTTTGAACTTATAAGTAAACTAAACTCTTATTCATAACATTGCGACTCAAAATGAAATGGTATATACTAGCCCAAATTAGGCGTTAACATATGGAAGAATGCTACTATTTGTGGAGGAGCTCCTCCTTTAAGGCTCCGCCATCAGTTTTTTAAAGTTCTACTACATTATATGGAAAAGAAAGAGAGTGTAGGTCAAGTATGATTAAATTATTGTACTATTTTCGTTTTTTTACATGTTACACTTCTATTTTAGGAAGTTTCAAATTAGATGTTACACTTTCATTTTGGATAATAACTTTTCTCTATCCCTCTTGTATCACATGTTCACATGGGGCCCTTTTGTTTTCTTTCTCTCTATCTCTCTCCTCTTCAAAAATTATCTAAGCGTCCGTGATTTTAAAAGTGTAACATGTAAAAAAAACCCGGAGGAAATACATCTATAACCGGCAGAATAGACCTGTGCTCATTGATCCGACTCGAAATACCAACACAAGAGATGTTTTCCTCCCGAAATAGAATCGAAACCCCAATAACCAGACCCAACCCAAAAGTAAAAAATAGACCTGAATATGACCCGAACTCTACCCAATTTGACTCGATAATGATGACACGACTAGGGCTGGCAATCAAGTCGGGTTGGGTCAATTTCAGGTCGATCTGATTTATATTTCAGGTCGAAAACCTCAACCCAAACCCGACCTGATTTATATTTCAGGTCGAAAACATCAACCCAAACCCGACCTTATATGTTTCGGGTTGACCCGAAACCAACCCAAAATGACCTGAAATAAGAATCTAACTAAAATACTGCCAACTTAATTCGCAAAGCACTTGTAGATGTGAAGTTAAAGTTTCAACTTTCTACATTCAAAACCATAAATTGGCAACCAACCTCAGATTACAAAACATAAATTCAAGATTTAACTATTTCTTGCAAAAAGTAAAATAAAATAGAATCAATATTTGCTTTGTTCTTCTTCTCTGACTTGCCATGACTGTCACTGATATCAAAATCTGAATCATCTCCAACATTAATGGGTCGCTCACAATGAGAGTCAGCCATCTAATAAGATTAAACACAAAAAAAAAACCATCACTACATGTCTACTGTCTAGTAAAAACGAAAGCGAAAAAAAAAGTAAAAACGAAACCATGAAACCATCAACATTCAACCATGTGAGCACAGAGCACCGGCATACTAGAAATTTATAGAGGAATCAGCATACAAATTTAATGTCTAAACACTCGAAACTTAGAGAAGAAACAGCAAAAAAAAAACGAAAATAAAAATGAAACTAAAAATGAAACCATGAAAGATGAAACAGCAAAAAAACGAAAATAAAAACGAAAGTAACTAGATTTAGAGAGAACTTACTGTTAGCCTTTGAAGATTTAGCAGAACGTATTTTTCAGATGGCGAAGAATTTCGAAGAACGTAATAATGTCTGTTCTTCTTCTCTAGGGTTTTTTTGAGAGAAGTCTCTAGTCTCTCTCTACTCTCTACTCTCTACTCTAGGGTTTTGATTTTTCAGCTTTTGATTGTAATTGCACAAACGGCTGACCACAGTAAAAAAGGCTTAGCCTTAGGGTTATTGACTTATTGGGCTTGGCCCAATATTATAAGAAAGTATAAGTTATTTTTATTTCCGGTCATTTCGGGTTGTTTTTAGGTTCAAAATTTCAACCTGAACCTAACCCATTATATTTTCAGGTCGGGTTGGGTCGATCCATTTTTTTTTTTCAGGTCGAAAATCTCAACCCAAACCCGGAATTTTCAGGTCGGGTTATCAGGTTGGGTCAGTTTTTGCTAGCACTAGACACGACCTCGATCCCGACCCGAAAAGTTGTCATATTAGTTACTTTTTAAACGAATTGAAGGAAAAATTGTCATGAAATACTATACTTCCTCCGCTCTGTTTTAATAAAATGTTTACTTTTTCACGCAAACCAACACACTTATTTAATCATTAATATTTTTAGTTGTGCACGCGTAAAAAATATAAAAAAGTTATAATTTGATAGTATGCATCGAAACGAATCTAACAAGATTCCACTTGACTATGCTTAGCTTTTCTTTATATAATGACGACAAATTGGAATCATAATTGATCATGAATAGTGTCATTTCACCCAATATTTCATTTACAACCAAACGGAGGAAGTATATGAGTTAGCCACTTTCCCTTAATTATTTAACTTACTCTCACTAGTCCTTATATGTGTTTTATTTATTTGCGAGATTGATAACCCGATTCAAGCCGACCCCGAACTGTTGCAATCCGATGTAACCCGACCCGAATGACCCGTTTGGCAGAACCTATCACTCATTAGCTAAGGCTTTATAGGTGTTGTTGGGAAAAGCAATTAAAACTCAATATTACTTGTTGGGACTTGTTTGGGCCCATTTCTTGGACCAGCCCATCTACGATGAAGTTACTAAAATACCCCTAACATCAGGGAACATAATCCTCCACCAGCTGGAGCCGACTAAAATGCCCTCATTCATTACCGGTCTCACCTCTATAAATAGGGGTTGTCCCATCAGACAAAGGTATTCAATTCTCACCTAACAAAACCAGAGCATCTCTCTCTAGACTGGATTACTTTCTCTCTCTACCTCAATCTCAACACTGACTGAGCGTCGGAGGGGCTTTCCTGGGAACACCACCAGGCCAGTTTTTCCTTGTTTTGCAGGATTGGAGGCTACGAGACTCGGGATTTAATCTAACTCGGGTTACTCTCAACCTAAACATATTACTCTTTTGACTAGTTTCGAGGCAGAACAGTTTGGCGCCGTCTGTGGGATACTACATCTCAAAGTCACGTACCGAGAGCAACATGGCACCCCGAAGGAAAACCACCCGAGGCTCACTGTCTCGCCAGCCCACACCCCTCCAACCTCAACAACATGTCTTGGTCGAATCCCTGGCCCTAGACGACGAGGGATCATCCCCCCGCGATGTCGAGCTCTCTGCACCACGGGACGACCCAATCACAGTTACCATGGCCGACATTGAAAGGATAGCCCGACAGCTGTACGATATCATGCAAAGGAGTCTGCAGGAACTCGTAGCCGGGATCCCTAGTTAATCAAGGGGGAAACAAAGAGTTAACTTGGGGAGAGTCTCGAGGCAGGGAGGATCCCCAAACTCACGTTCCTAACCGGGACGGGGAGCGAGTGAGGGGAGAAAGGTCCCGACAGGCCAACTCTCCAAGGATCCTATGCCAGGCGCATCACTGAGGAAAATCGCAGGCGCAGAGCGGAATAGGACGCTCGGGAGCCAGCTCATTAGGAGGATGAGTAATCTACCTCTCGGGATAAGCAGAACAGCCTCAACTCTGGAGCTAATTTCCTTTAATCCACCCGCCTCCACTCAAAGCGGAAAGGAGGATGCTCGGGAAGAAAAGGACCGGAAGGTATTTCACATCACAAATCCCCGTAGAAAATGTGAAGGACTCCCCTCGGATCCAACAAGCACAAATAAGAAAGATGCAACTCGGGCCCTCAACAGGCGCTCAGGATTCTTCCTAGATATCATCACGAATTACCCATCACTCGACACTTCAATGTCGAGCCGGCGGACATAAGCCTATCGGCAGAAATTAAGGAAGAAAAGGAGAGGCTCCTCCCGGGAGTCCACCAACAAACATCATAATGTGAACGCTCATTAATCAGAAGCTGAACCAACTTATCCAAAAAGAGCTAAGTATCATTTATTGTGCCCTGCTTGACATCCGAGTAGCGGCGTTCCGGCAAAAAAAAGACCTCCTCAGGAAGTTGAGGCTCATTAGCCTCCCGAGTCGAGAATTTCTCCAATGGCACCCCCTCGGTCGTGAGAGGAGTGCCCAACCAGCTTAGCCAAAAAATGGCTAAGTATCGATTATTAGGACCTACTCGGCATCCGAGTAGCGGCGTTCCAACGAAAGAGACCTCCTCGGGCAGCTTCAAGTATCTCAACGCCCAACTCGGGGTTACTATGGGGGTCTCATTGGCCCCCCGAGTTGGTGCACTAGCCTTCTCGACCTCAACAGGGGGCTCAACACTTAGCCTAAATTTGGCTAAGTATCTCAACACCCGACTCGGGATCATCATGGAGGTCTCATTGGCCCCCGAGTTGGAGCACTAGCCTTCTCGACCCCACATGGGGCTCAACACTTAGCCTAAATTTGGCTAAATATCTCAACACCCGACTCGGGATCATCATCGAGGTCTCATTGGCCCCCGAGTTGGTGCACTAGCCTTCTCGACCTCAACAGGGGGCTCAACACTTAGCCTAAATTTGGCTAAGTATCTCAACACCCGACTCGGGATCATCATGGAGGTCTCATTAGCCCCCGAGTTGGGTACCCCTACTTGGTCAATCCAAGGGGCTCCCATACTTAGCCAAATAATGAGCTAAGTTCAATCATAACCAACTCGGGATTGCATATGGAGGCTCATTAGCCCCCGAGTTGGGTACCCCTACTTGGTCAATCCAAGGGGCTCCCATACTTAGCCAAATAATGAGCTAAGTTCAATCATAACCAACTCGGGATTTCATATGGAGGCTCATTAGCCCCCGAGTTGGGTACCCCTACTTGGTCAATCCAAGGGGCTCTCATACTTAGCCAAATAATGGCTAAGTTCATTCAAGACCAACTCGGGATTGCATATGGAGGCTCATTAGCCCCCGAGTTGGGTACCCCTACTTGGTCAATCCAAGGGGCTCCCATACTTAGCCAAATAATGAGCTAAGTTCAATCATAACCAACTCGGGATTTCATATGGAGGCTCATTAGCCCCCGAGTTGGGTACCCCTACTTGGTCAATCCAAGGGGCTCTCATACTTAGCCAAATAATGGCTAAGTTCATTCAAAACCAACTTGGGATTGCTTATGGAGGCTACAAATACGCCCTTCTCTTGGGAGAAATTCAAGGTAAAATCAAACCCTCTTTAGCCCCCGAGTTGGGTACCCCTACTTGGTCAATACAAGGGGCTCTCATACTTAGCCAATTAATGGCTAAGTTCATTCAAGACCAACTCGGAATTGCATATGGAGGCTCATTAACCCCCGAGTTGGGTACCCCTACTTGGTCAATCCAAGGGGCTCTCATACTTAGCCAAATAATGGTTAAGTTCATTCAAAACCAACTCGGGATTGCATATGGAGGCTCTTTAGCCCCCGAGTTGGGTACCCTACTTGGTCAATCCAAGGGGCTCTCATACTTAGCCAAATAAAGGCTAAGTTCATTCAAGACCAACTCGGGATTGCATATGGAGGCTCTTTAGCCCCCGAGTTGGGTACCCCTACTTGGTCAATCCAAGGGGCTCTCATACTTAGCCAAATAATGGCTAAGTTCAATCATAACCAACTCGGGATTGCATAAGGAGGCTCATTAGCCCCCGAGTTGGGTACCCCTACTTGGTCAATCCAAGGGGCTCACTCATACTTAGCCAAATAATGGCTAAGTTCATTCATGACTAACTCGGGATTACATGGGAAGGCTCATTAGCCCCCGAGTTGGGTACCCTTAATTACTTGGTCAATGCACGGGGCTTGACGCTTGAGTTAAAAACACGTCTAAGGGGTTCGATGGCCTCGAGAGAGCCAACAAACCAACTCGGGACCCATCGAGGAGAACCCCTCATTTCCTAGTCGAGCCCCCGCATACAACTGTCCGGACACCCGACAAACTCGGGGTCGGGACACCTTGTAGAGCCTCCCAATGACACAGCCCGGGGTCTCAACCTGTCACCCGACATCACACCCCCGAGTATCATGGCACCCGAGTACCAGCACACCACAAGAGTCCCTTCCCTAGGTGTTGCGACACATTCGAGCGGATGTCAACGCCTCTCGGGCCTCACAGAAGCAGGATCCCCTCTCGGGGTCTGATGAGAGACGCTCCTTAGAACAACCAACTCGGGACTTCCAGCCGCACCAAGTGCCGCATCCCGCCAGCTCTACCCTCGGGTATCTCTTAGCCCCTGACCCGGGACCTCCAGCTGCACTTTGCACCGCGTCCCGCAAGCTCCATTATCGGGGATCTCATAGCCCCCACAAGCATCATTGTCGGGATTTCTTAGTCCCGACTCGGGAATTCACGAGACCTCCCTCCTCGGGAAACCTATACGTTGAAAAAGTTAAGATTTAAGCATTAAACCTCGTAACAAGCATTATTTTTCCGCCAATCAACCGCACTAAGAATGGCAGATCTTTACTCCGATTACTTGGCGTGGGGCTAATTGTTTGGGCCCATTTCTTGGACCAGCCCATCTACGATGAAGTTACTAAAATACCCCTAACATCAGGGAACATAATCCTCCACCAGCTGGAGCCGACTAAAATGCCCTCATTCATTACCGGTCTCACCCTCTATAAATAGGGGTTGTCCCATCAGACAAAGGTATTCAATTCTCACCTAACAAAACCAGAGCATCTCTCTCTAGACTGGATTACTTTCTCTCTCTACCTCAATCTCAACACTGACTTGAGCGTCGGAGGGGCTTTCCTGGGAACACCACCAGGCCAGTTTTTCCTTGTTTTGCAGGATTGGAGGCTACGAGACTCGGGATTCTAATCTAACTCGGGATTTGACTCTCAACCTAAACATATTACTCTTTTGACTAGTTTCGAGGCAGAAACAGGACTTAAGTTTACTAATATGGTCAATTAATAGTGAACACATGAATCAATTAACTACAAACAAACTTAGAAGCACATATTTAAACAAAATATATGCAAGAAAATTATAAAAGCTATAATTAAAATGATCTAGTATGGCCCCAATACTTAGGAAAATAACCAATCTTTGTGAACCCTCCCTTAAATCTCCATAGATCACCATCTTTGAAACTCCTTGTATCATGCTTGATTACATAATTGAATTAAATAAATAACTAAATTTGAAGTTACAAAAATACAAACGATTCGCAGGTCGTATTTAATTTACATTCAAATATAACGATTCCCATATCGTATTTACTATCCTAATTTGGGTCATACTAGTCATAATATGCAAAATATAATATCACACATATTATATTAAACATCCACGCATTCATAATATCAAAATAAAATGAACACAAACTATTTACTTATAAACAATTAATAAGCAAATAAAACTTTCCATAATAATTATAATGAAAAATTCACAAGAGAGAGTTCAACTATTACCCATTTTCTTTTACAAGTCTCAATCATGGATTATTCCCTACATATCCCAAGTTTACTTTCTTGTGATTTTCATAGGTCCTGATTACTTATAATCGGTTTAGAAGGTAAATTTTTTAAATGTTTACCATCTTCGAACACTTCCAGTAAGTGACAAAAACCTATAAAATGGGGCCAACATTTTAAAAACATACCTTTTAAGCCATTTATAAGTAATTCAGGACTTATAAAAATCACAAGATGGTCAACTTGGGACCTGCATGGAATAATCCATAGTTGAGACCTATAAAAGAAAATGGGTAATAGTTGGGCCCTCCTCTTGTGAATTTCTCCTAATTATAAAACTTAACAAATTTAAGCTAGAAATTATTTCGGACACTTTATTATTTTCATTCAATTACTTATTTAAATATGGCCATAATCATTATTATTCACAAATTTGCAAAATAGGAAACTTTTGGGATTTATGCTCAACTTTGGAAAATCATATTTTCCTTATTTTTTTTAAATATTGACTTTGACCGTTGACCAGCAGTATAAGGCAGTCAGTCAACAGCCAAACTGCAGCACCCATGAAGCAGTTTCACGAGATTCTCGCTGGAACATCAACCATCACCGCACACACACACCCACGACAGTCGAAACCATCACCGCCAGGGATCCAGTACCGGCGCCAGAAAACCGCCGGCAAAAATGGCCTCCTAGGACCCGCCGGTTGCCCATGTCACACAGCCACACCAGCATCTACGCGAAAGGAGAGGGGATGCGCACGTCGCACGTGCGCCGCCGACCCTTCCCCACCGGTAGCCTTCGACCCGCCTTATTCTGACTCTCTCCCCGCCAACCACAGGGGAACCATCCTCTCCGGTGGTCCACCCAACCATGGTTGTCCTCTCTTTAATTTTTATAACAATTACAATTTAAACTAAAGTAATCTTTATATAACAATTAATCAAAGATTTAGGAGATTATTAGGTTATAAAATCCTAAAAATTATGACAGAAATTTTGAACCCATCAACAAGTTTTAACAAATTTTAAAGGTTGTTGAGATTAGATTTGAATAAATAATCTCCATTAAACATTAAATCTAACAACAATTCAAGATAAGGCAAAAAAAAAAATTATATCCAAAACATTCAGGAAATTAACAATTAAAATCTGAAAAATACAAAAATAATTTTTAAGGTGATGTATTGAATCATCATGACAAATTAAATTAAATATTTTATTTGTTATCCTTAAAATTTATGAATAATCAAATTAAAAATAAAATTTAACCATAATTCATTAATAATATGATAAAATTTCGAAATATAATGAAAAATCCGAAAATTATTTCCAGCTATCATAATATTTTAGATCTATGTGGGTGATGAAATTAGATTTATTTGACAAATTAAAATCAAATCTTTAATTGTTAACAAATTATTTCAATGATTAATCAAATTAAACATGAAATAATTTTAAATCTAACAAATATATTTATAAAATTCCGAAGATTTTAGAGTGAATTAAACAATTTATTTTGACCATGGTATAAAATTTTCGATTCTTATAAAATTATTTGAGCATAAATCACAAATAAATCAATTGTTTATAATTTCCAATTAATTAATATCAAATCTTAATTATGCAAATTCAAGCCATAAATAAATCCTCCCTTAATTGAATAAAAATAATAATTTTGCATACACTAACATGATCATGTGAATATTATGAATTAGGCAAAACTGATACCATTGTAGGAATTTATAGATGCAAATAGCGGAATTTCATGAAACAATTTCCTAACATCTATCATAGGAATGCAGACATAATCAAACACATGAATCATTCAATAGGGATCAAGTATTAAACCTTTGTAGCGTGATTTTCTTATTGTATGCAAGCTTTGAAGATCCAAGAGCCCCAAGTGTTGCTCCTCTAATCGGTCCACGAGCACTAGTTGAACACCAATATTTGCTAGAACGGAAGAGTATGAAGTCTCTTGCTTTTGATGGTATACGCGCCGGTTTATAAGCAGGACAATGATCAAGCTCCAACCATGCTAAGTTAGGATAGCCTCTGTGGCTCATATCGATAAAAAAAACTAGGGAATCAACCTGAATCCATACACTGCAAAAATCAGTTCCTTAAGAGTGGCAGAATAAATGCAAGCATTACCACCTGTGAATCCAATGTCATCGAGTGTCAATACTTCGAGAGATGAACAACCAGAAAAGAACCTTGCAACTGAGTTTCCGACAAGAAATCTGAGTGTTTTAATAAGAAGTACATTAAGGCATGGCAAACATATCAAATTCGGAACTTCAAGGTCCAAATTAGCAGTAATTTGTAGTATCACAAGTGTTTTAGAATTGAATAAGCAAAATGGTAAACTGTGTTTTGTATCAACTTCCTTCAGTATTGCCGCACTGATCCATAATTCCATACATTAAGATGCGAACTACCATAGGAGTTTTGACACTTGAGACTGAATTCGTAGATGGATGGTTTTTGGTGTAATGCCAACACGATATACACAAACTTTTTAAAACTTCCCTTTCGAGTTCTTCGTTCTTCTCCAGTTGCTTTACTAGCTGCATATGATTCTTCAAACAATAGAGTGGTTGTTAATTGGAAAAGATGTTTCCACTTTCCATCGAGTTGATAGTATGCTTGTACTCACTGCACTGGTTGTAGGAAGAAATGAAAGGATGTGACCAAGTACTTCATTAGGTAAACCACTACTTATCCTATATATCTAATTTTCCTGGATCCTTCAATTTGTTTCGAGTTTTACGACATTCTGTGCGTCGACTATCTATCACTAAGTTTTCCTGAAATTATGCACAATAAGTTTGGAATGTTTTAATTCAATCCTTTTCAGAATATGAAAAGTTTTGAAAACTTAACCTGGATGATTGGTTTATGTAGGTCTTGTTTGGTTCACATGGGAAGTAATTTTCAATGGGAATTTACATTTCATGGGAAATTCTTTCCTTTGTTAATTTCCTAGGAATTAGTAGAATTGTTTGGTTGACACCATAGGAAATTGCATTTCCTAGGAAATTACTCACCAAGGGGGGCTTGGTGAGTGATTTCTCATATTTCATGGGAAATTTTATTTCCCTTAGAAATTGTATTTCCTATGCTTCTCTCATTTCCCTCCAACCAAACACAACACCCATAATGTATTTCCTAGGAATTTGTATTTCCAAGGGAAATAACTTCCGACCAAACAACACCGTAGTATCCATTTCCTTTGTAGCCATAGTAGATAGTTATACAAAAGCCAGCATTTACTATGCCTCTCTGTTTTTTAACATTTCCAATATTTTTTCAGTCTTCCAAAATTTGTGGAACAGAACTCCCAAGAGT
This sequence comes from Beta vulgaris subsp. vulgaris, assembly GCF_026745355.1. Classification (NCBI taxonomy): domain Eukaryota; kingdom Viridiplantae; phylum Streptophyta; class Magnoliopsida; order Caryophyllales; family Amaranthaceae; genus Beta; species Beta vulgaris. The sequence goes on from NC_079208.1 coordinate 2,556,467, forward strand.
TTTTTGAACTTTTCATTAGTCTCAGTTCATAAACAAGTGCCTTTTTGTATTTGCACATCATTTCAACTACTTACATGAAAAATGTAAATAAGATATAGGTTTTTTTCCTAAGAAGTAAACATAATATAAATTGTTAAGAGGATTCATTGTTATGGATGTTGTTTTCTTCATTTGCCCCCCTGTGGCACTTATTGTTATGGATGTTGTTTTCTTCATTTGTCCCCTAGAGGTCACAAGTTCGAATACTTACTTGCACTTGGAAGTAGAGATTTTCTTATATTCCTCCTACTCTCAAGCGTTGACTTGTGTAGCTAGACTGGTTGACCTGATCGAGGTGGTGGTCCAATATGATCCTTCTTTTTACCAAGAGATCCTCAGTGGGGCTCAATTTTTTTTTTTGGAAAAGATATATACTTAATAAAGAAAATACGTACACATTTGAAAAGATACAAACTCATTCAATCAAATGCATACTGGCTCCTTTAGTTAGAAATGACAACATGGGCGGACTCAGATTGGACTAAGCAATCCTTAATTTGGTTTTAAGTGTATATAGAGTAATGTACATTGCGAGTAGCATATAACGTGTGTGGTGTGGCTGTATAACTTGTATTGTGTGGACGTGTGGGTTAAAACCACACTCTTAAAAAGATCATGCAAGTAACATAATTATAAAACTGAACAAAGACATTGTTTGATGTTCAACTTTTTAGGCACATAAATAGAGATTTAGACTATTTTACAAATTTGACTATCTTTTGACGAGTTCCAATAAATATGTTTGGTAAATTAGAGGATTATATCAGCAATTTGTTAAGATCCAAAACGTTCATTGTAACAATGTTGTGTGTGAGAGAAATGTAATAAGACATTAGACATTGTTTGAGCTCAATTGATTAACATCCCAGTCAAGGCATAAAAGGCCTCCTAGACCCTGGACAGGTGGCAACAGTGGGTCTCACCACTAAGTTGACCTAACCAAAAGCTTGAAGATCTACTAAAAGACTGAAATAGTCAATTGCCTGAAAAGGCAATCTAGCCATTGACTTCAGGAAAACCCATTTAACCAATGCTCCCCAACTGAGATTCTCAATATTATACTTCCTCCGTTTCTTTTTACTTGCAACGGTTTGACTTTTACACTATTCACCAACTCTACTTAGTTTATGTTTGGTGATTTATAGTTAAGGAAAAACATATTCATGTGGGATCTTGTTAGATTCGTCTGAATGTATATTTTCCGAATATATACTTTTTATAATTTTCATCTATCGGTAATTAAACTTATTGATGATTGAAATTATGCATGGGCAAGCGTGAAAGTCAAACTGTTGCAAGTAAAAAGAAACAGAGGAAGTAAATACCAACAAACTAGAGCATCTCTCTCTAGACTCTCTCTACCTCGATCATCAACTGACTTGAGCGTCGGAGAGGCGATCCCGGAACAACTCCGGATTAGTCTAACCTTGTTTTACAGGTTTCCGATGTACGGATAATTAGCTCAGGTCAACGCTTTTGGGCCCACTCTTACTAAGCACACATTAACATCCTTAATTTCTAAATAGAAACGGACATATATTCCCAAACTCCTCCACCCCATAAAACATTTGGGCTCATTTATTCTAGAATAAATAAGGATTAAGAACTCTTGCTAAAACCTTACTTTTACTTCATCCAAAACCAATGGATTTGCGGCCAAGTTAATGGTGCAAAGACCACCAGCCCACCAGCTACTAGCTGTATCTTCATGCCTGATGCCTCTCACCATACAATGGGTAAAAATTCAGGTTTGAAGAAGTTTATACATCCCACTTTCCAATACTAACAAATTGTGCAAATTGGACCATTTCAACTGTTCAACAAGTGTTGCCAAAAAAAAAAAAAACTGTTCAACCAAGTACAAGAGAATTTTTCTTGCTGGATGGCGTAATAAAACAAGCTTCTTTATATTATATCACAGTTTACAGCAACTTGAGTAATTAGAAAATTATAGATATCAATTGCAGTCAACCCAAAGTTGATTTGATCACATTTGTTTTTGTTTCCAGTAATTAAAGTTCTCAAAAGTATTCATTCTTTTTCCATTAAATATAGTCCCACAAAAGTGAAAAAAAAAGCAGAAAACTCAGAATAATTCCATGGAAGCAGTAAACAAGAACCCAAAAAAAATCCAACCGTTACGAAAAACACTAAAATAATATTCCACACACAACAGAAATTAATCAAAACGATTAAAATACTATATCATTTACATGAAATAAAGTAAATACAAGTAACAACTAGATCAAGGAAAGAACAAATCTTAATCCCCAATAATTCTTTATTCTTATTAGCACTAATATACTACTATGCATCTAAAAAAAACAAATCAAATAATCTCCATAATCAAAATCCAAGAACACAAAATCCCCAAAAAGAAAATCAAATCAAAGATCATAACTGCACCTTGTTCTCTCAAATTGCGCAGGATTTCCATCAACAGGAACCCTTAAATCACACTTAATCTTAGGTTTCCAAGTACCAGTTTTAAACAACCCAAGTTTAAATCTCACCCTTAAATTCATCCTAACTTCAATCTCAAAAATCCCATCAGTAGTTTGTTGATCAAAGTTACCTCTATCAGAATTCTCAAGAACCATAAGATGTTGTCCAGTAAAAACAACAGGTCCAAAATCAGTAGTATTTTTATGTCCTTGATAAAAAACAGGTCCATCAACAGTGCTAAATCTTTGACCTTCATACATAGCATTTGCTTCGATTCTATCGTAGTAAAGCCCAATGCGTCGATTTGGGTTTCGTACGGTGAAATTAACTGCAAGATTGTAGTTAAGATTGTTGGTATTGGATAAGTTGAAGGTTGTAATTGAAGCGTCTGAAGCGTAGAATTTAACTTCGTGGGGTCGAACAATGAGCCAAAAGACTAGTACGACTAGGCCAAGTACGACTAAGATGGTGCAGAGGATAGTGCAGATGCAGCTCATTATGCAATCGCATAGACAGTCGAAGAGGCAGCATCCACACCCTCGCCCGCCTCGCCTTTTCGGTCTGTTGTAGGAGCGAGGCGGGGGTGGGGGTGGAATCGAGGGGCCGTAATAGGCCCCGTTTAATTCGGGTTGTTTTTGGTACGCCATTAAATGAAAACTAATAGAGTGATAGGTATTGTTTTACGAACTTTATTTTTGGAATGTTTGTAAGATGAGGTGGTGTAAATGTGTAAATGTGTTATGTTTATGGGATGATATAGGGGTGGTATTTATAGGGGGTGTATGAGGGAGTTGAATGGGTGGACGTTGAGCCGTCAATGGTTTTGGTTAAGGATGAGTTTTGAGATGTTAGATGGGAAAAGGGGATAAAAGTGGGATAAATTGAGGCGTGTTTTAGGTTACGAATATACACGGCAATAAAGGGGGTGTGCTTTAAATGGTCGTACGCGTTGTTGTCGTTATAGTATTACAAAGGTCCGTTATGTTTCGGCCCACTTAAAAAGTCTCCTCAGATCTCATGGTAAGTTACGATTTATGGTCATGGACTCATGGGAATATCATAATGTTCATGAAATTATCCCAATCTAATATGTGGATTGTGGGGTGATACCGTGATAGGAAAATGAGAATCAACTAAGTAAGCAAAGCTCATAATTAGGGATGTACACGAATCCGGTTGGATCCCGGTCCATTTTTAATGGTTTGGGTTTAAAAATTGAGACTCGTAGGCCTGGGTTGCAACTCGGTCTAAGTGTTAGAATTCGGGATTGGATTCATGTCTCATGAATTTAGATCCAGTCCCGCTCCGTAGACCTATTTTTGTTTTTACATATCGCAATATATTTATTATAATTCAAAACATATAAAGTTGTAATATAACTTGTTACCAAGACTTAAGTCAACTTGCTGTGTACGTTTTAATTTTAAATGTTTGTACAAGAATTAAACTATTATTTTATTATCTTATCATTTTGACAACTGAAAAATGGGTTTAAAAAATTCGCAAGTTAAAAAAATAATCGAAACTTCTAATAAGCTTTAGACTCAAAAATGTAAATAGATAACAACCAGTTTGAATGTGTTTCACTCAAAAAAATTAATACTAATATGTAAAAGTAGAATTTTATTTCTTTTTTTGTCATAAAATAAATAGAACAATAATTTGACTGGCACCTTATAGTAGGCCACCTCAACAAGTTAGATACTTCAGAGAAATGATAATGTAGAGTGCCTTTCTAATTTTGGAGAAATATTTAAAACATCAATTATTCATGTTTTATGATGATTTAATCTAAAATGCCAAGTCAATATGTGATGAATGCATTAAGAGAAATAATTTTTTTTTCTTGGTGTGGATTAGCTTGATATTTTAAAATTAAGCAGAATTATAATTTGTTTAATATATAAGTCACGTTAATATTGACAATTTCAACATGAAATTGATGCTTCTCATATTGAACATCATAAAATATTAGCACAGTTTTAGGAGTATAACATAATTTTTCTTGGAATAATCTTCAATATAACAAAGAAATATAGGTTGTTTTAAATTTAATTGTTACAATGGTCTTGCTATTTCAACTTAATTAGATTAGATGAGCTTACAAGGAAATTTCGTAAGTGTCATATGAGATCTTATTATTCATTTACGATCCTGTTAGATTCATCTCTATTTTTTGTTTTTACATATTAAATTTTCACTATTTTAATTGCAATGTAAATAGAAGATGTTATTTTGTCAAAATAGTGTATAGAGATCGTGAAATTGCAAGTGTTGCATAAATTATAGAACAAAGAAAGTATAAAATACACATAAGTTTTGAAAAAAGTTGGTAAGAACCCGTTATTAATTCCATGAATATGTTTCACTCATAAAAATCGAATTCTAATATGTAAAAGTAGAATTTCATACTTCCTCGATCTTTACTAAAATAAATACAATAATCTGACTGATACTTTTATATACCAAGTACCAACTCAATCCTCAGCTACTTAAAAAAAATGATAACTATAGGGTATCTTTCTAATTTGGGGAAATCTTAGAAACATCAAATATTCATGATGACTCAATCTAAATTCTGAAATCATAAGTCAATATGTGATGAATGCGTTAAGACTTTAAGAGAAGTATTTTTTTTTTTTTTGGGTGTGGTAGACTAGCTTGTTTTCATTTTATAAAAAAACGAGCTTCGTGACATATTCCTCAATGTTACGAGTCCACATGGAACTTACTCAACCTAAATACATAATCATCAATTTAGACAAGGTCACACGGTTGCTTATACTGCTTGTTGATGTTGTCATGTTGAAATATCCTTCTTCAGTGTCACGAATAATTTATATGATGCTTCCTGCAAGCTTCTAGCGAGAGTTAAATCTTTGGCTTTCATTTTCAACTTAACATAAAAGTCAAATAATCAACAAGTTTATTTTTATGTTTATGATGAGTTGACTGAATAATTTGAAGCAGATTTATCTGCGGACGGCGTAACAAACCTTAATGAAGAAGATAATTTAAGTGTTGTCTTCATGCCCCATAACCATTTTGTGATCCTTTGTGCATTTTGATTGTGCATTTATTATCAAAAATTATAGTAAATATATTGAGATATGCTACCATATAGGCGTGGAATATATCTCAATTATATGTAGAATACCTACAATTATGCATGTTAGAGGATAAAGTAAGATCTCACGGCAAATCCTATATCTATTTTCACCTATTCTTTGTTAGAAAGATTAATCTTCTCTCCTTCATTAACATCTACTCGAAAGCTAGCACAAAATCTTGTGTAGCTAGGTGTCAATCTATATATATATATATATAAAGCAAAGTGAAAATTGCTTATGTGTCAGGCTATTACTCATTTCGCCACATGTCATCGTTATACTTATTCTCATTTTTTTAGTGCCACGTGTAAAATGGATCAATTACAATCTTATAAATTTGGTAAGTTTAACTCAGCAAATGGAATTGCTTTATAATCATATTAGTTCGTTATAATTCCGGCAAGGTTGCTAACTAATAATAAAAAATGTTCATATTGATATACTCTTTCAAAAAAATGTTAATATTGATATAAGTTACCATTTTATATTACCATTTATGTAATTTACCCGTAGTCGTAGGTTTTGATTTATAATGTAGACAATTTATTTCGGAGTTGCGGGATTGATAATTTTCACAAATTTTTATATTGCTTAATTATTACTCCAGTAGAGTACATTATTATTAGATATTATTGTAGTATACAATAATTATCTACGTGTCATTTGTCTACATTAATAATGTAGGGGTAGTAATAAGTTCGAGTTGGATTAATTTCAAGTTCACCTGATTTCTATTTCGGGTCACTTACCCCTAATCCAAACTTGACTTGATTCTGATTTCAGGTCGAAAATTAGAATTTGACAACCTTTTCGGTTTCAGGTTGACCCGAAACCAACCCAAAATGACCTGACTTTAAATTTAATCATTGCAATAATTCAACATATTGAGTGAGCCTTGAATTCATATGCCAACTTAATCAAATTTAGAATATTCAAGAAACGAGTTTGGTCTAATACAAGTTAGATAAACATAATTTGGCCTGCCTTGAATTTGACCCCACTTCAAAGTCAGATTATTCGGGTTGTTTTGAGGTTCAAAAATTCAACCTGAACCTAACCCATTATTTTTTCTGGTCAGGTTGGGCTGACCCATCTTTTTTTTCAGGTCGAAAATTTTAACCCAAATTCGAAATTTTCAGTTAGATTCAAGTCAGGTTATCATATTGGATCAGCTTTAATTTTGACAGTCCTAATGAAAAGATTATAGCATGAAATATAAATTTACAATTTATAATCTTTCAATTTTAAATGTAGTCATTCCAATAATTTTGGAATTAAAAAAACTATTTGAGAACTAAAAAAAATTCATGTGCATTATGCACGGGTCCAGATAATCTTAATATAAATTATTTCTCAAATAGTCAAGATGTAAATTATTTCACAAGTCAATAGTAACAAATTTTAAAAGCCATCTAATCTTTTATTTCTCATTTATATCTTTCTTAAATTATTTCAATATTTAGTTGTGTATGATCACTTCATGATTCTGATGTAAATATCACAAAATTTCAATTTCTAAATTGAACATTTTGGGTTTTCATATTTTTTCTTAGATATATGTTATATATTAATTATCAGCACATATTTTGCTGACCCGCAAATGAAAACCATGCTATCTAGGGGGAATAGATATTTTTTTTAATATGTAACAATATTGATATAAACAATTAGATTCATTGTAAGAAAATTTATGTGAGCTTAAAGCAAGTTTGACCACTAAATGTCACTTTAAGTTAATTAAATTAACCTAAGCAATGTATGTGCTTTTAACTTAGTACCATTTAATCATTTGTATGGATAATAGTAAACAATATACTGATTATTATAGATAATTTATATTTCAGTGTAGTGCATCGCACGGGTTGTAAGCCAATTTTAGACTATTCTCAATACAATATCATATCATTTTAGATAACAAGCCCATTTAATTTCTTTTGTTTAAGGTTAAACCCATTTTAATTATTTATACAATTCTCATTACAAGATCATAATATCGTGTAGGATATTTCTATATTCATTTCTTTAGGTATATATTAGAAGAAAATTTTATACATTACAATATATATTTCATTTATATATTACAATATACATGAAACTTTTTGTATAATAATAATTATGATTAAATGGGTTAAACGGGTAATTCTTTATCAAATAGGTCGGGTCAGGGTTGAGTATTTCAACCTGTTTATTAAATGTTTAGTAAACCCAAATGCAAATCCAACCAAACTGAACTGATTGCCAGCCCAACTTGGTTGCCTGCTCTACTTTTATTTTTATACTATTTCATTACATATTTATATAAATATATACACCATGATTTCAAGGGACGTATTATATAACTTTAAATATATATTGTCATATCAAGTGTTATTAGCAAAAAGGGTTTGAAGAATATTAATAACTGATATTTCTATATTCATTTTTGGTATATATTAGAAGAAAAATTTATACATTACAATATATTTTCATTTATATATTACAATATAAATGAAATTTATTGTCTATTTGATAAGATGAGTTCAGGTTATTTTTTTAATAAATTAAATTGAAAAATGTATTTTCTCTTTAATTTTTTTGTTAATTTACATTTATATACAGGGTAAATTATAATGTCACTACTTTATGTAGGGTTTGCAAAAGCTAACTCAATACGAAATACGATCCGAACCTAACCCAAAATAAGCAGGTAAGGTTGAAACTTTGACCGATTTTCTAACCCATTGATTAAACAAGTAGGTTAAGGTTGACATTTTCGACTCGAAATTGACATGCTTTGACTTTATTAACTTTCATATATGTAGAAAATTTTCGAAAAATATATTGATAAATCTAAAATTTGGTTTAAAAAATAAATATTGCTAAAATTGGTCACAATTATTATAAGAAATATTAAACATGTATACTTTCAACAATGAATTCTCTCATATATACTTTTAAGAAAATAATTAATTTTTTGTATAATAATAATTATGATTAAATGGGTTAAACGGGTAATTCGTTTATCAAATAGGTCTGGTCAGGGTTGAGTATTTCAACCTGTTTATTAAATGTTGGTTGCCTGCTCTACTTTTATGTTTATACTATTTCATTACATATTTATATAAATATAGATACACCATGATTTCAAGGGACGTATTATATAATTTTAAATATATATTGTCATATCAAGAGTTATTAGCAAAAAGGGTTTGAAAAACATTAGTAGCTGATAAAGAACGTGAAAACTCAAATATTACCACAAATGTATAGTACAAAGAAGTGGTTCAAAATGTTTTTAAAATACTCTTATTATTATTGTCATTTAATAATTCATTTGTGATGTTCATTCACTTCGTTGAGATACAAGGTTTTTTCGTGTTTCCTCTTCAATAAATGCTACATGCAGACTTGCAGTGTTTTACCATGTATAACATAATATATACATATTCTTATTTGATATACAAAATTAAATCAAAAACATAAACTTCCCGTGCATTTTTGCACGGGTGGAAAACTAGTTACTTGTATAAAACAAGCATATAGTGAAAAAAACTCACTCTTATTGGTTAAAGTACTTTTCGTTTAACCAACATTTTCTTGTCTTTGAATTGATTACATATACGTGCTTATACATGTGGTTGGTCTTGAAGCAAAATCAAGAAATTATCTCTTGATCATTGCACAATCTTGAACCTTTGTGATTATAACTATAATAATTCTTAATTATGGTCCTCAAAATCCAGGGATTTATAATATTTGCGCACATAATATCTAAATTACATTTCTTAACAATAAGTTCTATAAATGTAGGTCTTTAACAATAAGAAATTCAAACTTTACAATCTTATTGTATTAACGCTGACCCCACTTAATCTGATTAAGAACAACTAAAGCAGCTATAGAAATATAAAGGTTCAACAAAACTTTAGAGAGAGAATGAGAGAACCCCTTAGAGAGAGAAACCCCCCAAAAGAAAACCCTGAACCCCAATGGCAGATAGTCACAAAGAAGAAACCAAAACACCACCCACCCCAAGGCCGCCGCACCTGCTTCATAAACTACCTTCCTCTTCCCACCACCAACTCTGAAATTTCACGTATTTTCAAACCTCATGGTTATATTGAATTCATCTACATACCTGTAGTGAAGGAACACCGAAATCATAAATTTGCTTTTGTGCAATTTAAGTTCCCTCAATCCCTGCTTACTGCAATCCGGGATGTCCATGGACAAAGAATGGGACAACACCGAATTGCAGTTCATGCAGCAAAATATGACAAAAAATACCCTTTGCATGACCGATTACCTTTTCACCACCTTCCACCCCCTCCCCCTCAAAAACCTAAAGATGCGACCTCCCCAACTGCCTCATAACCAGGAAATGATACCCTTTTTGAGCTACTTAAACCAATCCAACCTCCAATCCCAATTGAACCCAAAAAACCGGAAGGAAACAATACAACCTTACCTCATCCTACCACCCACAGAATCATGAGTTCTCGAGCACTAGGTGAAGACACAGAAAACATAAGGGAATCTTTAGGGGAAATTGATCTGGATGGAGATTATGTTGCTGCCCTGTCAGGCAGGAAGTGTGAAGAAAAAAAGGAAATGTTCCAAAGAAGTGTGGTAGCAATAGCTATGTCGTTCCAGTCCTCGGACATTTTGATGGACACCATTCTAGCACAAGGGGTAAACTCCCTACAAATCAAGCCAATGGGAGGTAGGCTGCATTTAATCACTTTCGCTTCAATTGATGAGAAAGTTGCAATGCTGGAGAGTAAGTGGTTGGATCAATGGTTTATCCACTTAGGTGAAGTTAATAATAAGTCCTCTGGTCTATGGAGGGAAGCCTGGCTGCGAATTCATGGAATACCTTTGGTTGCTTGGAGCTATGAAAATTTCTATAACACTGGATGTATTTTTGGCCGCATTAACTCAGTAAATTGCAGTGATTTTGATTGTGGATATATACTAGTTACCACAGACTGTTTGTTTGAGATAAACTGCAAAATCTCCCTTGATATTGAAGGTATAAAATATCCGGTTTATATATCTGAAAAAAATGGCCAATGGAGCAACGTCCCATCTCAAAAAAAAGCCAATGTCAACTCTAAACCTGTCCAGAATATTCCTTCCCCCCCCCCCCTGAACCAACCTCACCATCACAAGTAAAAACCAAAGAAACCTCAGAGCAATCAAACATTCCCCATGACAGTAACGTTTCTCCTCTCTGCAATAATGATTGCATGGGGAAGTCCCCGCCCACAAAGGCTAGTCAGCAAAAGAATTTTAAAATACCTACCTTTTCCTCTCCCCAAAGCCAACCTTTGAAACCACAAGACACGTGCCTTAACTCTTTGGGAAACGTCACAAATGCTCATGCAAAACAACTACTCACTTTTAATGATGGGTCCGGTTCTTGCCCACATTCCCCTTCTCTGTCTGGGAGAAACCAAAAGCCAAATAAGCCACAAAACGAACCTCCTTATATCCCATCCACAGCCCATCTTAAGCCCAAATCTCCTCTCCTACTACCCTCTATTTCCAAGCCCATCTCTTCACCTGACAGACCAAAACTAATCCCCACCTTTAATAAGTTTGGGCCTCTCCTTCGAAACACAAAGTCATCTTCCTCATCTTCTACTACCCTTGGCTCATCATCTGAATCTGGGCCTCTTTTCCCCCCTGGTTTTGAAGACAACATCCCTCCTCAGACAAAAATAGCCCAACTGAGAAAAAGACAGAAAAAATGGAGAAGAAGAAAAAGCTCAAATTGCTCACCATATCGGGCCATACGTCCAATACAAATTTCCAGCCTGCCCAAAACTCGGGATATATCTCTGTAGATGGCATTATGGAAATGACTGATCTTCTAGGCCTCACTTTTGATGGAGACAAAGCTGTTTTGAAGCAGCGTATTCAGGACATCCTCATTGGGCAAAAGCTTGACTGGGACAATCACAATCAGTAAGCAATCAGATCTTTAACGCAGCAGCTCCCTGCAATCCATAACAATGTCATTGTAAAGATCCTCATACTCCAAGTTTGTATTGTCAACCATATCCACCGCTTGCTTGCAGTCCCAGTGGATGGCAAGGTGTGTGTAGTTAGCTTTACTTGTTACATGAAGCCCCTGACGGAGCACTAGCAACTGTGCATGCTATAAAGGTTTAGAGTATGTCAAGCAATAAAAACCACTATACCATTGCCCTCGTTTATCACGAATAACACTTGATATGCATATTTTGGTTTCAACATTATCTATAAAAGATGCATCAATATTCACATGCACCCATGAGAGGGAATTTTTCGCATTCTCGAGCAGCTAGAAGGGTTGGAATGTTAAGGCTTTGGGTTGCATTGAATTCTTTAGCTAAGGATACAATAGATTATAGATTTCGAAAATAACTCTATTATGAGATTTCCATATTTCGAAACACAAGTAAGGAAACAGAATCAACCATTGAATACTATCGAAACCATGGGGAAGGGTAACACAAAGTCCTAGACATTCCGCTACATTTGTAGTTTCCCAAAAATATGTAGGGGCCCCACTAGCTCCTAAACTTGGGACGTTGTTACACAATCACACATCACATGTATGTAGCTCTCTTCACTAATATTACAACAAGGGCACAATGGGGATGAAATAATATGCCGGTATGAAGAAGAAGATTAGTAGGTATCCTATCCCACCAAAGGAGCCACACAAAGAAACGAAGTTTTGGGGGTGATGCCCATTTCCCAAATCCACTCTCCTTCCACTCTAGAAGGTCTTTTGTGTGTATGTGCACACTGTGTAGGCTTAGGAGAGGGAGAACTTCCCTTGAGCCACTAGGTTAGAATAGCTCCGATCCTTTTGAATATGAATGGAGATATGGTGTTTATATATGCAGTCTGCTAAAATAGGGGATAGGCTGAGATAGAACTATAAGGAATTGAAGCCAGCTGAGAACTATAAGAGAATTCACTCTCAATATTTTGCTTTTCTAAAGCAAAAGGCAAAGATGGCATGGATTATTGATGGGGATGAAAACAACATAATGTTTCACAATGCCATTAAGGTGAGGAAGCTCTAAAATACTGTTTACAACATTCATGACAAGGAGTGAAAGTGGGTGGATACTCAAAGTGAGGTTAATGAAGCTTTTCTCTCTTATTATCTAGAGCTTTTGGGTACTGCTAGGAAGAAAAAAATAAGTAAGGAAACAGAATCAACCATTGAATACCATCGAAACCATGGGGAAGGGTAACACAAAGTCCCATCCATTCCGGTACATTCGAAGTTTCCCAAAAACATGCAGGGGCCCCACTAGCTAGCTCCTAAACTTGGAACATTGTTACACAATCACACATCACATGTATGTAGCTCTCTTCACTAATATTACAACAAGGGCACAATAGGGATGAGATAATATGCCAGTATAAAGAAGAAGCTTAGTAGGTATCCTATCCCACCAAAGGATCGAGCCACACAAAGAAACGAAGTTTTGGGGTGATGCCCATTTCCCAAATCCACTCTCCTTCCACTCTAGAAGGTCTCTTGTGTGTGTGCACTATGTAGGCTTAGGAGAGGGAGAACTTCCCTTGAGCCACTAGGTTAGAATAGCTCCTATCCTTTTGAATATGAAAGGAGATATGGTGTGTATATATGCAGTCTGCTAAAATAGGGGATAGGCTGAGAATTACAAGAAATTGAAGCCAACTGAGAAATATAAGGAAATTCACTCTCAATATTTTTCTTTTCTAAAGCAAAAGGCAAAGTTGGCATGGATTCAGGTTGGGGAGGTAAACAACATAATGTTTCACAATGCCATTAAGGTGAGGAAGCTCCAAAATATTGTTTACAACATTCATGACAAGGAGTGAAAGTGGGTGGATACTCAAAGTGAGGTTAATGAAGCTTTTCTCTCTTATTATTTGGAGCTTTCGGGTAGCATTAGGAAGAACAGAACAAGTATTCAACACTCTGTCATCAACATTGGTCCTGTTTTAAATGAGGCCCAAAGGAATATGATTATGATGCCAGGGAGAGAAGAAGAAGTGAAGGTTGCTTTTTTCCCTATTCCAGGTGATAAGGCTCTGATGGCTTTGGTGCTCATTTATACAAAGATGTCTGGCATATTGTTGGTTTGGGGGTAACAATGCAATTCCTGATTTCTTTAATTCTGGCAAACTATTAAAAGATATTAACACTACTTATCTAGCTTTAATTTCTAAAATTAAATGTCCTAGTACTGTTACTGAATTTAGGCCAATTGCATGTTGTAATGTAATTTACAAAGTCATTACCAATAAAATCATGTGTAGTAGAATGCGGTTAGTGCTTCCTGATATGAATTTTGAAAATCAAGGAGCGTTTATTCAGGGTCGTTTTATAGGTCATGACATCATGATTGCCAAGATATTGTAAAGAATTAGGGTAGGAAGTCTACTAGTCTGGGATGCATTATCAAGATGGATACGAAAAAAGCTTATGACTCAATTGCTTGGCTGTTTCTTGAAGAGATGTTACCTGCTGTAAATTTTCCCGAAAGGATTGTTCGATTGGTGATGGAATGTGTCTGTTCTCCAAAATTCTCGTTGATGCCGAATGGGAGTTTGTTTGGTTATTTTGAGGGGAAGAGAGGGCTCAGGCAAGGAGACCCATTGTCTCCTTTCCTATTTTGTGGTTTGTATGAAGTACTTGTCTAGAACTCTAAAGGTGGTTGGTGATAAGGTTGATTTCAAGTTTCATCCTAGATGTACAGAGGTTAAGTCAAACCACCTTTGCTTTGCTGACAATGTGATTTTGTGTAGCAAGGGTGGCTTTAAGTCGGTGCGTTTATGCTTTACTCCAAGGCTTCAAGCACTTCTCAGAGGCTTCAGGTTTGGAAGTATTAAACAATCAAAATCTGAAATATATTCTGCAGGAATGAAACAAGATGAACTTGAGAGGATCTTGAATGTTTCTGGTTTTAATGTAGGAAGGCTGCCTTTTCGATATTTGGGGGTCCCCATTTGTTTTAAAAGAATTTTAGCCAAGGAATGCACTTCACTGACTGAAAATATGACAACGAGAATTCGAGTTTGGAGTAGTAGAAATTTGTCCTACCAAGGGAGATTAATTATAGTTAATGTTGTTTTGATGAGCATACATGTTTGTTGCGCACAAAATTTTCTGATTCCTAAGAAAGTAGTTTTGAAAGATATTGAATGCATATGTAGATCTTTTTGTGGTGGGGGAACCAGTTCAGCTACAAACCTAGAAAGGTAGCTTGGTCTCGGGTGTGCCATCCTGAGTATGCTGGAGGTCTAGGAGTTAGACAAATTCATTTGTGGAGTTCTGATGCCCTTGGTAGATATGTTTGGGCTATTTCAGCGAAAAAGGATAATTTATGGATAAAATGCGTTAATGAAGTTTATGTGAAAGAAAGGAGTTGGTGGGAGTACCAACCTTCTATAAATTGTAGTTGGTATAGGAGGAAGATCTTTGAGATGAAAGAAATGCTTAAAGTTGTTATTAATGAACATAATCTGAGCAGTGTGGAGAAATATTCCGTGAACAATATGTATAAGAAATTGGTGGGAGATTTTGAAAGGATTCATTGGGATAAGCAAGTTTGGAACAGGTTTGTGATTCCAAAACATAGATTTGTTGCTTGGTTGATAATGAGTGGTAGTTTGCAAACCACAGAATGGCTTCATAAGATTGGTGTTACTAGAACTTCTCAATATATTATGTGTAATGTTGCTGAAGAAATCTTGGAGCTTTTGTTTTTTACATGTCAACTCAATAAACTAGTTCTGGACAAGATAAAGTGTTGGTTGAATATGAGAAATGCATGTATTTATCTTCCAACGCTACTGAGCTGGATTAGCAGATGTACATCATCCAAGATGATGAAACAAATATTTGTTACTGCAATTTTGGCGAGTGTTTATTCTATTTGGTGGAACAAATGATACATACCGGAACAAAAGAGTTAGCTTGGTGACTAATCTTGTAAATAGAATTAAACAAGATGTAATAAATAGATGTTACTGTATTCTCGCAAAGAAAAGTTCAAGGAGAGATAGAGAGATGCTAAGAAGTTTAACTCTGAATATGTAAAGAGTTTGCTACTAGTGTTTTGTAACCTTAGGTTGTAATTGGGTGTTTGGTGAAACTCAATATCTTTCTCACTAAGCAAAAAAAAAAAAAAAAAAGAAATAGGGGGAAGGATATTTCATTCAAGTTTCAAACATTCTCTTTAATTAGGTCATTAACCTTTAATTTCATCTCTATCTCGGTTAGAGGCCCTTGAATCCAAATCCGCATAGGCCCAATTCCTAGCCAATCGTCATGCCACACATTAATGGACTTGCCATCCTCTAGCTTCCACCTTATGTTAGAGCTTGAGAAATCAAAGCTACGGCCTATGTTTTTCCATACCCGAAAGCCTTTTCTAAAAGCAATATTTTAATCCGCCCTGATGTATTTGGATGTGATACAGTCCTTGGCTAAACTTTGGTCTCCCCAGGTCATTTTCACCCTAGTTTAGCTAATATAATAGCATTCAGATCGCTATGACTCCTAAGGCCCATCCCCCATGTGTCTTGGGAGAAAGGTAAGTTTATATAAGATCGAATCATAAGTTCATATGTAATCAAATGGCGGGTCTGATCACAAATTAGGTTTTGACATCAAGTGCCTCACAAGTCATGGCTCTTTGTGTCATAAGGGGGGCTCTGATTTCTAAAGGGCTTCATTTCTCAATTTGTTTTGTTGTAGTGGGCTGTACAGTCAATTGAGCTCTTAAATTATGGACTAGTCCATTTACAAAGGCCACAATTCTTAGCACATCATTCAGAAAAAAAATATACTTAAAATACATACTGCACGCTTGTGCAGACCATAATTGAGTCGAAATCACTCATTCAGCTAAAACACAGATGGTTGCACGCCTAGACAACTTTTCATGCAAGCTTCATAATCTAAGATAATAAATAGCATCAAGTTTTTTTTTTTGTCACTGCTCTGTAATCTGTATAATCATGTCTCACAATCTTCCCTCCCCCCACTCCAACGGCAAAGATTTGTTCTTTTTTTTAACTCCATTCTGCACAAAATTAATTTCGCACCTGTATTTATATGTAATAATGTCATTGTCTCTATTTACAGCCAAAACTTAAATGTTCAGTACCTGAAATTTTGCGCAAAAAGCCATCAATGTCCACATATAAAACAGTATGCATTATTCAAGCTGCCACAACAAAACATCCAAATCAATCATCTTCTTTTTCTAACCCCTCCAACACTGCTGTAATTAATACATTTCCAACTACTTTTTTTTAATAAGTAAGACCATCAGTATCTAGTCCATCCAAGGGAGTACATTAATTCCTTACAACTAATAATGCCTATCCCGAGCAAGGTTGAACCTATTTGTTAGTGGTATTATTAGTGCTCACAATAAGTTGAGTTTGATCTCTTGCGATAGAGATAATGTTTGAGTAATCTTTAGGGTCGTCAATCCTATTAAACACATTAAAATATAATATTGATACGTATATAATAATGAGGCGTCACTCAGTGCTCATGTTAAGGAGTGAAAAAACAAGAGATGAAAACAACAGGCTTAAGTCAACGTGCATTAAAAACAACGATTAATACATAATATTTTCATAAATTTTGAAATAAGTGCTACACTTGGAAATATGATTAATACAAATACCTAACTAGGATTATATATAGCAAAATTACTTTCAAATACATGATTAAAGAAGCTAAGTACTTTCAAACTTTTATAAAGATTATATTGTGTACCAAACACGCATGTCTTTCACACACACTTTCAAAACTTTTATGTGCCAAGCCGCCAATGTATACAAGCATCATTTTTGTACTCTCGACCTTATAAATAAATTCGGTACGCTCTGTTAGACAGAAACTTAATGTAGTTGAATTGAATTAAAGTCATTTTTAGTTAGTCCTTAAATGTTACTCCCTCCGTCCCAAAATATAGTTCTCATTTCCATTTTGGGTGTCCCAAAATATAGTTCCCATTTTCATATTTAGTTCCACATTTTTCCGTATTTTATCTAGAAAAACCGACAACCGTGTCCCATCATTTATTTGCTTCTTGAATTTTGTTTTTTCCTTTGTTTATTCAACCAAAATGTTACAATTAATGTTCTTTCACCAATTATTCTCCATTCTCTCTCCTAAAATCATCTTTTCCCATACAATATTTATTTAAATAAACAAAAAATCTTTATTATCCCTCTTATATTCTACTTGCATAAATTACCGTGAAAAAAGGGAAATGGAAACTATATTTTAGGACGGAGGGAGTACTTCTTTATGTTCATCGCCTCATATGGGTACCTAGTCTAATAAGGTTTTTCCCTATTTGAGATGTACTCTTTAAATAAATCATACAAACCTTGGAAAATTCCCATCGGTAAATTCAGTACGTACAAACCATCAATGACTAAAAAGTAATAAAGCACAAATTCTTAAAGATAGAACATACACTTTGTTAAATTTCTTGAAATCCAAAGCACTCCTAACATAAATCATACAACTACTTCACTATACAATCACCAACTACCCTAATAATCTATATATCTAATAATCTAATCCTCTAAAAACAAATAAAGTTCATAAATTAAAGTAACACTAGCTAGATCAAACTAAACACTATAGATCTCATGTTCGAATCCTCTCTACACCATCCTACACATTGTCGGTGATCACCTTAACTCCTCTATCTGTTCGGCGACGGAGACGGCGTAAAGTACGGCGGAGAAGCACAAGGAGTTAAAAAAGGCGGTTCGACGTCGAAATCAGAATAATTCTCACCCATCACAATAATAACCTCCGGCGAATCTCCGGCGATCTGACTAAACTGAAAATTACCAAAATGTTCACCCAAAGAAACCCCAGAACAACTTTTATCTTCTACAACACAACAAGCAACCTCATCAGTTTCAATCTCCTCTTCTTTAATAGTAAAAAGAACCCTTGAAGGAGGACCATAAAAACTTCCCTCTAACTTGAAAAGCTCCGAGTGCATGGCGTTTTGCGCGGTGGTTGAGGCGGGTAAAGTGGCGGTGGTGGGCTCAATACGAGTACTTTTCCGGCGAGATTGTTGCCGGCGACGCCAGAAGAGGTAGAGGAGTTGCGTGAGGAGGGAGAAAAGGAGGAAAGAGAAGATTGAAGTGAGTGTAATGCCAAGCTTGCTAAGGCCACTCATGGTTTAATTGTTGCTATTAAATTGTTAGTTGGCTTGTTATTTGGGGTGTTTTTTTTGGGAGTTGAGGGGAAGAGAAATTGAATGAATAGGAAAAGTAGGAAAAGCCGTTTAAGGGAGGTTAGGACTTGGGAGTGTGGAGGAAATGGGATATTCATTACTGGACCATCATTGTTGGAATAAAGGTAAAGGTCATTGAGTGTCATTATCTAAGGGATTAAGAGATAGCTAGGAGTTTAATATAGATTTTCACCAAGAATGGAGTTGTAATAATAAGAAAATTGCAAGTGTACTTGTTGGTGAGAGCCTACCACCCTATTCTAACTCCATGTAGCTTTGAAGAATTTATAAAGTAGTCCTTAATTATGCAATATTTGACGTCCTACTTCATTCGTTTTGTAATAAGTGATATACTTTTTTCTATTTTATACGAGAGTTTTTTTGGATAGAAGTTTTTCACTTATTTCAGAACGGGTGGAAGTATAATACATTGGTTCTGTTCTTTTAAACTTATTTTTACTAATCCGAACTTATCAAAACTTTCTATGAACTCAAGCTTTGTTCTTTTCAGTGAAGTGGATTGAACAAAACTGAACTTAATTTGTCTGAATTGAACAGGGCTTAATTTGTGTTAACTGAACTGAATTAAAACTTTGAGAAAAAACTAACCGAATTGAACTGAATTAAAACTTTGAGAAAAAACTAACCGAACTGAACTGAACTGAATTTGCATGTGAAATGAACTGAATTTTTATGAAATGAACTGAATTTCAATCAATTCAGTCCAAAAAAACAGAGCTTTATTGAACCTTATTTTTTGAGTGTGCATGTCAAACCTTAGTCTTTGCTTAATATGGCTAAACTGAACTTATCTAATGTTATCTATACTAATATATTAAAAGACGTGTCTAACAACCTATACACGCCACATGACACCATTCTTACTCCAATATAATTGTCCAATGTGTACTTATGTCATGTCAACTAATAAAAATTTATTGGCTTGTGATAAGTGTGTTTCAAACGTACTTTATGGACTCCTTTTAGCTCATTTTGATCCTCTTTCTCCCCTTTCTTCCCTCTTTATTCTCCCTTTCCCCTTCTATTTCATTCACTTGATCATACTTGATCATAGTGATATTTTGCTAGATTTTTAGTCCTTTTTGACCGAATTTCTAGTACATTTGCTTTCACCTTGTTTTGCCATGTTCTTGATATAGGTGAAACTACTAAGATGGCTACGATTTGTAAAGTTGGAAAAGGTAGCAATGAAAACAAAGCACACATTGATAAATGGTGCGCTTGCACCATTCCCCATGTCCGCTCGCACAAAGGAGCACATTGCACAATGAAATCTTGAATAGAGAACTTCAAATGGACATAACTTTCAAACCATAACTCGGATGAAGGTAATTCTAGTTGGAGGTGAAAGCTCGTTTTGATATCTTTCCAACGACTGGTCATAAGCTTGATTTGGATATAAAACGAAGAAGTTATGTTCGTTTTAAGTTGAGCTGTCCAGTTTGAGGCAGAAGGGTTAGGTGCGCCCGCACTTGTTTTTGGTGCGCTCGCACCTCTGTTTGGTGCGCCCGCACCTCATCTTGGTGCGCCCGCACCAGTCGTTTCCGGAAAATGGAACTCGTGGCTTCATTAAACAAGTTTTTGTTTTATTTCGAAGACTTACGCTTTCATTCTAGTTTTTAGAGAATATTTTAGGGTTTTGTATTAGAGAAAAAACACTTTAGTTTCCATTGGTAATTGAGATTAGAGATCATAGTTTGTGATTCGATTTACATTCAAGGTACTTTTTATTCAGTTCAATTCAAAGTTTCAGTTTTTATTTCATTCTCTTGGTGTTTGTTTATGTTCTTATATTATTTAAGATCTTCATTCTCTTAGTTTAATAATTGTGATTTCTATTAGTTTAATAATTTCTTAATCATGTTTAACCTTAGATTAGTCATAGATTTTATGTTTAATTGCTTAAACTCCATGATTAGTGAGTAGTTTCATATCTAGGGTTAGGGTGAAAGTATGAATTAGGGTTTTAATTATGATGTTGATGTGATTGTGAATGTATGGAGAAGTTTATGCATTGATCTTGGTGTTTTGAGACCTTAGGATAGATATTGATCACATTTATACTTTGGTATTTTGATTTCAAACGTTCTTAAATCGGATTTTGAACTCTTTTATCATCCCCAAGAATCAACTTAATTTCTATACCAAGATATTGGATGGAAATTAAGGGGATCCTTCATTAGGGGTTTTCCAAACTTATTGAATCTCTTAATCAATTAACTAAAGACCATTCGAGAGAGGATTTAGTTTGATAGATTAAGCGATTACTCTTGAGGACCATTCGAGAGAGGACTCGAGTATTTTAGAGGAGAACTAAACCTTGCATAATCGTCTTTGTTGCTTCACAATCGCATTAACAATCATCATCCGTTCTTATTCATACTAGTAACCTTAACTCTAGTGTCTTTTATTTGATATTTAAACTCTTGAGATTTGCTTGTTCTAGTTGATAGTTAGTCTTAATTGTTAACAAACATCTTTCAAACCCCCAAATACCCTTCAATTAGGTAGTCTGGACTTGATAGACTTTAATCAATCCCATTTTCCCTATGGATCGACCCTTGACTTGCCCTTACTATTCTCTTAGTAATTGCTTGTTAGGATTATAAATATTGTTTGGAAAGCGGTTCTTAGTGCCCTAACGACACACTAAAAACCTCTTATCAGCTTGCAACATGATTTGAACCTGTGACATCTTGCTATTATACATAGAACAATTACCATATATCAACCAACTTTTGAATCATGATTTAAATGTCCACATTAATGTTATCAGGGTCAGGATTCTACTTTGAACCATGGGGGTAGGTAGGATCGAATCGATGGGATCGAATCGGTGGAGTCAGATCGTAGGATCGTAAGATCCTACAATTCAGTAAAGCCTCTGAACACCCCATTTGTTCATTTCTTGTGAAACCCAAAATTGCGTCGAAATGAACGTAAAGGAATCCACATATTCGTTCCAAGCCACATGACTCCTTTCCAATGACCTACCATGTCCCTAGGAGTCATTCCGTGGCGTTCAGAGATCGGGCTAGGTGAAAGTCCAAAAGCGTGTATTATACCTTTCAATTTTGGCTGTTTTTGGGACTTTTTTTGACTTACTTGAACGTGACTTATAATGTTACACGGGTGATTGTCACCATTTGTGTTGTCTCGAAAATCCTCTAATCACCCCATCTATTCATTTTTTATGAAACCTAAAATTGCCTCGAAATGAACGTAAATGCATCCATATATTCATTCCAAGCCGCATGACTCATTTCCAATGACATCTCATGGCCCTAGGAGGCATCCTGTGGCGTTCGGAGCTCGAACCTCAAGAAAGTCCGAAAGCGTGTATTATAACCTTCAATTTTGACTATTTTCGAGACATTTTTGGACTTCTCTGGACCTGGTAAAATTTTCTCTCGAAACATTCCTAGGAGTGCCGACGTGAATTGTAACGTTGCACGGGTGCTTGGCTTCATTTGCATTGTCTCGAAAAGCTTATGAACACCCCATTTGTTCATTCCTCGTGAAACCCAAAATTATTTTGAAATGAACGTAAACACATCCACATACTCGTTCCATGTCACATGACTCCTTTGCAATGACCTCCCATGCCATAGGAGTCATCCCGTGGCATTCGAAGCTCGGGCTCCGAGAAACTCCGAAAGTGTGTATTATAACCTTCAGTTTTGGTTGCTTTTGGGATATTTTTTTGACTTCTATGGACCTGGTCATATTTTCTCCCGAAACGTTCCTATGAATACCGACGTGACTTGTAACTTTCCGCGGGTGATTGGTACCATTTGTTCATTTCTCGTGAAACCTGAAATTGTCTCGTAATGAACGTAAATGCATCCATCTATTTGTTCCAAACCACATGACTCTTTTCAAATGACCTCCCATTTCCCTAAGAGGCATCCCGTGGCGTTCGGAGCTCGGACCCCGAGAAAGACCAAAAACGTGAATTATAACCTTCAATTTTGGCTGTTTTTCAGACATATTTGAACTTCTTCGGACCTGGTAAAATTTTCTCCCAAACATTCTTAGGAGTGCCGACGTGACTTGTAATAATGTTGCACGGATGCTTGGCTTCATTTGCATTGTCTCGAAAAACTTGTGAACACTACCCCATTTTTTCATTTTTGGTGAGATCCGAAATTGGCTCGAAATGAACGTAAAGGCATCCACATACTCGTTACATGCCACATGACTCCTTTCCAATGACCTCCCATGCCCCTAGGAGTCATCCCATGGTGTTCGGAGCTTGGACTCTAGGAAAGTCCGAAAGCGTGTATTATAACCTTCAATTTTGGCTGTTTTTGGGACATTTTTTGACTTTTTGGGCCTGGTCATATTTTCTTACGTAACGTTCCTAGGAAGGCCGACGTGACTTATAATGTTACGCGGGTGATTGGTACCATTTGTGTTGCCTAGAAAAGCCTCTAACCACTTCCCTCGAAATGAACGTAAATGCATCCATATATTCATTCTGAACCGCATGACTCTTTTCAAATGACCTCCCATGGCCCTAGGAGGCATCCTGTGGCGTTTGGAGCTCGAAACCCGAGAAAGTCCAAAAATGTGTTTTATAACCTTCCATTTTGGCTGTTTTTGAGACATTTCTGGACTTTCCCTGACCTGGTAAAATTTTCTCCAAAAACACTCCTAGGAGTGCCAACATGACTTGTAACGTTGTGCGGGTGCTTGGCATCATTTGCATTGCCTCAAAAAGCCTCTGAACACCCAATTTATTAATTTCTCGTCAAACCCAAAATTGCTTCGAAATGAATGTAAAGGCATCTACATTTTCGTTCCAAGCAATATTACTCATTTCCAATGACCTCCCATTCCCCTACGAGGTATCTTGTGGCATTCAAAACTCAGGTCCTGGGAATGTCCAAAAGCGTGTATTACCTTCAATTTTGGTTGTTTTTGGGACATTTTTGGGCTTCTTCGATAGACCATATTTTATTCCGAAACGTTCATTGGAAAGTCGAAATGAATTGTAACGTTGCGGGGGTGCTTGACACCATTAGTGTTGCCTCAAAAACCTGTAAACACCCCATTTGTTCATTTATCGTGAAACCTAAAACTGCCTAGAAATGAACGTAAAGGCCTCCACATAATTGTTCCATGCCACATGACTACTTTCCAATGACCTCTCAAGCCCCTAAGGGTCATCCTATGGCGTTCGGAGCTCGGGCCTCCGAAAATTCCGAAAGTGTCTATTATAACCTTCAATTTTGGTTTTTTTTGGGACATTATTTGACTTCTCGGGACTGGTCATATTAATCCCCGAAACATTCCTAGGAGTGTCGACGTGACTTGTAACGTTGCGCGGGTGCTTGGCTTCATTTGCATTGTCTCGAAAGGCTTTTGAACACCCAATTTGTTCATTTCTAGTGAAACCCAAATATTCGTTCTATGCCACATAAATTCTTTCCAATGACCTCCCATGCCCCTAGGAATCATCCCGTGACGTTCGACGCTTGGGCCCCGGAAAAGTCCGAAAGCGTGTATTGTAACCTTCAATTGTGGCTATTTTTGGGACATTTTTTGACTTCTACGAGCCTGATCATATTTTCTCCCGAAACGTTCCTAGGAAAGCCGACGTGATTTGTAAATTGCACGGGTGCTTAGCTTCATTTGCATTGTCTCGAAAAACATCTGAACACCCATTTGTTCTTTTCTCGTGAAGCCTAAAACTGCCTCGAAATCAACGTACATGCATCCACATATTCGTTCCAAGCAACATTACTCCTTTCCAATGACCTCCTATGGCCTAAGGAGGCATCCCGTGGCATTCAGAACTCGGCCCCCAAAAAAGTCCAAAAACGTGTATTATAAACTTCAATTTTAGTTGCTTTTGGGACACTTTTGGACTTCTCCAGGCCAGGCCATATTTTCTCCCGAAACGTTCCTTAGAGAGTCGATTTGTTCATTAGTGTTTGGCACCATTAGTATTAAAAACTTCAATTTTAGCGTTGCGCGGGTGCTTGGCACCATTAGTGTTGCCTCAAAAAGTCTTTAAACACCCCATTTGTTCATTTATCTAAAATCTAAAACTGCCTTGAAATGAACGTAAAGGCATCCACATATTTTTTCCAAGCCACATGACTCATTTCCAATTACCTCTTTTAGCCCCTAGGAATCATCCTGTGGCGTTCGGAGCTCGAGCTCTGGCAAAGTCCGAAAGCGTGTATTATAACCTTCAATTTTGGCTGTTTTTGGGACATTTTTTGACTTATTCGGGCCTGATCATATTTTCTCCCAAAAAGTTCCTAGGAAAGGCGATGTGACTTGAAACATTGCACGGGTGCTTGGTACCATTTGTTTTTCCTCGAAAAGCCTCTAAACAACCCCATTTGTTCTTTTCTCGTGAAGCCTAAAAGTGCCAAGAAATGAACGTAAAGACATCCCCCTATTCGGTCCAAGCTACATTACTTCTTTAAAATGACCTCACATGCCCCTAGGAGAAATCCCGTGGAGTTTGGAACTCGGTCCCCGGGAAAGTCCGAAAGCGTGTATAATAACTTTCAATTTTGGCTATATTTGGGACATTTTTTGACTACCCCGAGGCTGGTCTTTTTTTTTCTCGAAACATTCCTAGGAGTGCCGACGTGACTTGTAACATTGCGCAGGTTCTTGGAACAATTTCATTGTCTCAAAAAGCCTCTGAACACCCCATTTGTTCATTTCTCGTGAAACCCAAAATTGCCTCGAAATGAACGTAAAGGCATCCATATATTCGTTCTAAGCCACATGACTCCTTTCTAATGCTCTCCCATGTCCCGAGGAAGGGTCTTGTGGCGTTCGGAGCTCGGACCTCAGGAAAGTCCAAAAACGTGTATTATAACCTTCAACTTTGGTTGTTTTTGCTACATTTTCATACTTCTTTGGACCTGGTTTTATTTTCTCTCGAAACATTTCTAAGAGTACCAACGTGACTTGTAACGTTCCATGGGTGCTTGGATTCGTTTGCATTGTCTCGAAAAGCTTCTGAACACCCCATTTTTTCATTTGTCGTGAAATCCAATATTGCCTCGAAATATACGTAAATGCATCCACATATTCGTTCCAACCCACATGACTCCTTTCCAATGACCTCCCATGTCCCTAGGAAGCATCCCGTGCCGTTCGGAGCTCGGACCCCGTTAAAGTCCAAAAGCGTGTATTATAACCTTCAATTATGGTTGTTATTGGGACATTTTTGGATTTATCCTGGCCTGGCCATATTTTCTCCCGAAACATTCCTTGGAAAGCCGAAGTGACTTGTAACATTGCGCGGGTGCTTGTCACCATTAGTGTTGCCTCGAAAAGCCTTTAAACACCACATTTGTTCATTTCTCATGAAACCTTAAACTGCCTCGAAATGAATGTAAAGGCATCCACATATTCGTTCCAAGCCACATCACTCCTTTACAATGACCTCTCATGTCTCTAGGAGGCATACCGTGGCGTTCGGAGCTCGGACCCTGATAAAGTGCGAAAGCGTGTATTATAACCTTCAATTTTGGTTGTTTTTGGGACATTTTTGGAGTTCTCAAGGCCTGGCCATATTTTCTCCCAAAACGTTTCTTGAAGAGTCGAAGTGACATGTAACGTTGAGCGAGTGCTTGGCACCATTAGTGTTGCGCGAGTGCTTGACACCATTAGTGTTGCGCGAGTGCTTGGCATCATTAGTGTTGAGTCGAAAAGCCTTTAAACACCCCCATTTGTTCATTTCTCGTGAAACTTAAAACTGCCTCGAAATGAACGTAAAGACATCCACATATTCGCTACAAGCCACATAATTCTTTTCCAATAATGACTTTTCATGTTCCTAGGAGGCATCCCGTGGCGTTCGAAGCTCGGACCCCGTTAAAGTCCAAAAGCGTGTATTATAACCTTCAATTTTAGGTTTTTTTTGGGACATTTTTGGACTTCTTCGGGCCTGGCCATATTTTTCTCCCCAAATATTTCTTGGAAATTCGAAGTGACTTGTAACATTGCGCGGGTGCTTGACACCATTAGTGTTTCCTCGAAAAGCCTTTAAAAACTCCATTTGTTCATTTCTCATGAAACTTAAAACTGCCTCGAAATGAACGTAAAGGTATCTACATATTCGTTCCAAGCCACTAGCTTCTTTCCAATGACCTCCCATATTCATAGGAGGCATCCCGTAGCTTTCGGAGCTCGAACCTCGGTAAAGTCCGAAAGCGTGTATTATATAACCTTCAATTTAGGTTGTTTTTAGGACATTCTTGGACTTATCCGGGCCTGACCATATTTTCTTCCAAAACGTTACTTGGAAAGCCGAAGTGACTTGTAATGTTGCGCGGGTGCTTGTCCATTAGTGTTGCCTCGATAATCCTTTAAACACCACATTTGTTCATTTCTTGTGAAACCTAAAACTGCCTCGAAATGAACGTAAAGGCATCCACATATTCGTTCCAAGCCACATTACTCCTTTCCAATGACCTCCCATTCCCCTAGGAGTCATCTTGTGGTGTTCGGAGCTCGGGCCCCGGGAAAGTCAGAAAGCGTGTATTATATCCTTCAATTTTGGCTGTTTTGGGACATTTTTTGACTTCTCTGAGCCTGGTCATATTTTCTTTCGAAACGTTCCTAGGAGTGCTGACGTGGCTTTTATCGTTGCGCGGGTGCTTGGCGCAATTTTCATTGCCTCTAAAAGGCCTTTATTCATTTCTCTTGAAATCCAAAATTGGCTCGAAATGATCGTAAAGGCATCCACATATTCGTTCCAAGCCACATGACTCTTTTCCAATGACCTCCCATATCCTTAGGAGGCATCTTGTGGCGTTCGGAGCTTGGGCCTCGGGAAAGTCCGAAAGCGTGTATTATAACCTTCAATTTAGGCAGTTTTGCGACATTTTTGGATTTCTCCGAGCCTGGTCATATTTTCTCCCGAAACATTCTTATGAGTGTTCACGTGACTTGTAACGTTGCACAGGTGCTTGACACCATATGCATTGCTTTAAAAGCTTCTAAGCACCCTAGATTTTCATTTCTCATGAAACCCAAAATTGACTCGAAATGAACGTAAAGACATCCACTTATTGGTTCCAATCAACATGACTCCTTTTCAATGACCTCCCATGTCCCTAGGGGGCATCCCATTACGTTCGGAGCTCAGACACCGGAAAGGTCTGAAAGCTTGTATTATAACCTTCAATTTTTGTTGGCATTGAGACATTTTTGGACTTCTCCGGGCCTGATCATTTTTTCTCCCGAATCGTTCCTAGGAAAGCCGAAGTGACTTGTAATGTTTTGCGGGTGCTTGGCAGCATTAGTGTTGCCTCGAAAAGCCTTTAAACACCCCATTTGTTCGTTTCTCATGAAACCTAAAACTACCTTGAAATGAAAGTAAAGGCTACCATATATTCGTTCCAAGCCACATGATTTCTTTCCAATGACCTCCAAAGCTTCTAGATGTCATCCTGTGGCGTTCGGAGCTCGGGTCACGAGAAAGTCTGAAAGCGTGTATTATAACCTTCAATTTTGGCTGTTTTTGGGACATTTTTTAACTTCTCCGGGCCTCGTCGTATTTTCTTCCGAAACATTCCTAGGAGTGCCGACGTGACTTAGAACGTTCCGCGGATGCTTAGCACAATTCACATTGCCTCGAAAAGCCTTTGAACATCCCATTTATTCATTTCTCGTGAAACCCAAAACTGCCTCGAAATGAACGTAAAGGCATCCACCTATTCTTTCCAAGCCACATGACTCCTTTCCAATGACCCCCAAGTCCCGAAAAGGCAACCCGTGGCGTTCGGAGCTCTGGCCCTGGGGAAGTCCAAAAGCGTGTATTTTAAGCTTTAGTATTGGATATTTTTGGGACAGTTTTGGACTTTTTCGGGGATGGTCATATTTTCTTGAAACGTTCCCAGGAAAGCCAACGTGACTTGTAACGTTAAGCGAGTATTTCCACACCATTTGAATTGCCTCAAAATGCCTTTGAACATTGATTTGTTCATTTCTAGTGAAATCCAAAATTGCCTCAAAATGAACGTAAATGCATCCATATATTCGTTCCAAGCCACTGACTTCTTTCCAATGACATCCCATTTCCCTAGAAGGCACCCCGTGCCGTCCGGATTTTGGTCCACGGAAAAGTATGAGAGCGTGTATTATAACCTTCAATTTTGGCTTTGGGACATTTTTGGACTTTTTCAGGCCTGGTCATATTTTCTCTCGAAACTTTCTTAGGAAAACCAATGTGACTTGTAACATTGCGCTTGTGCTTGGCACATTTGTGTTGCCTCGAAAAAGTCTCTTAACACCCCATTTGTTCATTTCGCGTGAAATCCAAAATTTTGGATTAAATAACTATTGCTGCATAGGATTCTGTTGTAGTTTTGTTTATTTCCGGCAAAAGATTATATAATAGGGCATCGACTATAGAGTTAGCTAAGAGATATTTAGTTGGGAAAATATCATTTTGGGACTGGAGATCATGGAGGCAGGAAACTCGTTGATCTTTGAAAGAAATTTTGTCCTCTCGAGTTTTGAAAATGGGAGACATGATATTAATGAGAGTTTCCATGCCAAATAGATTTTTAGATTTTTGTAATGTTCATTGGTTTACATATCCTTACTTCCACTTTTGTAGTTATGTAAGTGAGGTTTTCTTTTTTCATAATGCAAAACGATGGCCTCTAGCTGGGTTTTTTTTTTTTTTTTACCAAGAGGGTTGATTCTCTGGCATGGCTTCTTATTGTATTATGTCTTTTTCTAGATGGTAATTTAGATTTTATTGTGGACACTTAACGCATGATTAAAAGTTGGTTGAGATGGTAATTGTGTCATGTTATAATAGCAAGAGGTCACAGGTTCAAATCTTGTTGTTAATCGACATGACTTATGGAGTGATAGAGGTGACACGTGGCGTGTATACATTGTCACACACGCCTTTTAATATAATTCTATAGATTACTTAATTAATTATTCTTTTTATGCCAATTAATAATTCCTCTATTCTAAAATAAAAGACATATTTACCATTTTATATCGTCTCAGAAATAAATTAAACATTATATACTTTATTTGGCATTTATATATCTCTCTATTTCTTCATATGAATCCCTCTTTTTATTTCTCTATATTTCTTATCTCTCCTTATTTTCTCACATGTTTCATTTATCATAGAATGAAGAGATAATTTATATATTTTTTCGTAGATGTTTTATGTGTAAAATTGTTATTTTTGTAGAATCGAAACCAATTCAACTACTAAGGACCCGTTCGACAACATTGTGATTTGCGAGTTATCAATTTTGGTTTTACATTAAGATTTTAAAAGAAACAGGTTCTTGCTTAAAACTGAAAAAAGACATAGGTAGGTTTATGGACTTAAAATTAGTCATACTTTTACATATTCTACCAAGCCTGAAAACTAACAACAAATTACAAAAAAACTACCTTTTCTTTTTTCCTAATTCTTAGTTTTTTTCTTAAAAAATATAAACTGAAAAATGAAAACAAAAGATGATTACAAATAGGTCATATCTTAAAAATATGCATGTGGAATTAAAATTATTCTATCTCATTGATTATTTTTCTAATAATCTACCCCAATAATAATCTACTGTATATCTTAAACATTGTTCTATCTTATCTTATATCAATTAGCTATCTCTCTAAACGGGCCGGATATTATTTTAGGGATTGAAGCACGATATAATAAGCAGTGGCGTATCCAGGATTCCAACCTTATGGGTTCGGAGCCGGTAAAAAAAAAATACATTCATTCAATCTTTATTATGAGAACTATTTAGATCCCCAACATGCATTTCAAATCTTTCAGTTTTGTTCCAACCTCTAAAGCCTCCATTAACAAAGCAATCATGTGTCCCCAAAGACTTGATTTTGTCTTTGAACAAATAGCATACAAAGCAAAAAGCCGCATCTTTCTCAACACTATATTCAAGCCAATCATACTTATCAAACCAAGCAACATTAAAACGACGCATACCTCCTATCTCTCTTTGAGGAAAGTCATGTAAGAGTGGGGCACGACGTTTTTTGGCTATGTATCCTCTCCTCACAGCATCTTGTTCATTTGATGGGAATGCCAAGATCGGGATTCTTTTTCCGGGGTCATGTGGAAGAAGATCAACATCATAAGTGTGATCATCGGCACTAGCATTTGAATTATCTTCTCTTTGTGGTGTACCTTGAAGTGGTGGTATGGATGTTGATGGCTCATTATCACGAATTCCACCTTCTTGTATTGGATTTAGAGGTTCTCTTGAACTAGGAGAAGAACAAGCGGATGATTTTTGTGACTTGTTTCCCGCACGATCTTTCCAAAAAAATTCTAAACCCTTCATAGTCACAATACAATCTACACAATAACACAAGAAAGAAATTTCAACTCTACGAGTCTAGACAAGTAGACACTACAAAGTTCAATCACATTAATCATTCTATCATCCACAATCCACAATCCACAATCCACAATCCACAATCAACAATCAACAATCAACAATCAACAATCAACAATCAACAATCAACAATCAACAATCCACAATCCACAATCCACAATCCACAATCCACAATCCACAATCCACAAATACACAATCCATATTCATTCATTGAAAAATTGAAAATTCATTCAACATTCTGTCATTCTACATTTCTACAATCCACATTTATTCATTCAACTATTCAAGTTATCATTATTCAATAAGACAATTGAAAAACAATCCACATTTATTCATTCATCTAATGTGTAAAATTCATAATATTCATTCATAATTAAAATTGAAAAAACAGGAAAACTGGGTTGTGCGAAGTGCGAACTACCTGCTGGGGTCTGGGCCGTCTGGCTGCCGTCTGGCTGCCGTCGCGGTGGGGTCTGGCTGCCGTCGCGGTGGGGTCTGGCCGTGGGCCGTGGCTGCCGTCGCTGGCGGCTGGTCAGTGGCAGATCGCAGATGTGAATTTGGGTCGCTGCTAGGGAGTTAGAAGTTAGGGACTTAGGGTTTTGGTTTGGGAGGAAAATGAAAAATGTTGGCTGGGTGTGGGGGAAAACTGAAAAGAAATGAGTTAAAAAAAAAAGGTTGTTTGAGGTTTCGAACCTCAGACCTCAAACTTCACATCCCGCGTCCCATGAGACACAAAACCACTGGGACACTTGCTTCTTTCATGTTTCATTTTGCACGCATATAGTATATATCTAATATTTAAAATATTTTTTAATTTTAAAAAAAAAAAAACCGGGCAATTTTTTTCCAAAAATCACTGGGTTCACCTGAACCCAGTGAACCCATAGTAAATCCGCCCCTGATAATAAGCCACAACCGGCCCTATCACCTTCTTACTACCAAGTTATAGGCCACTGTTTCGTAGAAGAATGAACTCGAGAAATTATCAACATTCGTAACCCATATTAAATTCGATAGGACAAATTTGTCTCTTCATATCAATCCCTAAAGGATCAAGATTGGATCATGTCATAAGGTTAAGTCAAGTTCGCCTTACGTCATTCTAAATCAAATTTTCGAGACCAATTTACGTGTAATATCAAGTCTAACTTCTAATTGTAACTTAATTTTGTAACTTCTTATGAAAATGAAATGCAGCATAACCCTCGAGGACTGCTTACTTCTCTCAAAGGTCTCAAGAAGGCACGATTTCATATACAAAAAAAAATCATGCAATGTAACAATGTAGTCAGAATTATAATGATGTAGAATTTTTTTTGGTTGCCCACCACCAGAGGGCACATGGCTTTGATGGGTGAGTCTCCTAACAAGAGTTTCCACATACGGTGAAACTCAAACTCGAGACGTCCCTTGAGCGATATCAACCTGCTTGATACTTGAGCCAACTCTTATTGGTTATTATGATGACGAATTGATTCAATTTCACATCATATATTTTTAGGGTATCCGAATTCAAGTAGATAACTCAGAGTCGCATGCACTGGGCAGCAAGCCCCTATATAGTTGCGCCAAATATTTCAGACGCCCATGAATTCAGTACACACTAAATACTCAGAGTGGGCAGCAAAACAAGCCCAACTCAAATATTGTATATAGGAGAGAGATATCAGTAATTTGGGTAAGTGTGCCCAGCCCACTTCCCAGCATAGCTAGAAATCAGTAAGCCAAACTTGTGTGCTACTTGGACTCCTATTGTGCAGCGTTGGGCCCTAATTAACACATAAATATTTTCAAGCAGATCGATTTGATATTATCACACCAGATTGGACACAAGCATCTTAGATGGAACAGTAAGGCACAAGGCGGTCTTAAAATTTTTTGACGCCCTTATGCTAATTATAAAATTGGGCCCTAAATATAAAGATATTAAGCATAGGCTGTCGAAATTACAAATCGTGTATTTGATAAAATAATCATTTTAAAGATATTTTAGATAAAATAAAGCTCGAGTTTAAACAATATAACTAGGAGAGGCAGAAGAATGGGCGAAAGGGCGAACGCGAAACAAACGCATCAGGCGAGTCTCTTTCACAAACATAAGTGCTTTTTGGAGAACGACTAGGCAATCGCCAAAGTAGCAAAAGCAAGCACATCATTACTCCCCAGAAAATTTAAGTGACCCATGCATGATGATGCATCTACATTTCTTATGATCAACACATAACTGTACCTTTACTCTTCTATCTCACAGTTACATCCTTTCTCTTTTTCCTCCTTTTGACCAGCTTTTTAATTCCACATATGGCAAAAATTTAAGTTGTATGGAGGCATAAGGTTGTGTACTAGTACTATCTAGATTAGTTTCAAGTGATGAAATTGCCTTCTTTCTTATCCTTAATTGTTGATCTAGTATGTATGAATGTGATACATTTATTATGTATTACACCGAACTAAATGCTACATCTATTTCAAATTATAAAACATTTTAGCTAAAAATCTCTTCAAAATATACGACATTTTATTTTCAATACCAATGTATGTAAAATTAAATGTAATTTTATACTATCAAGATAAGATTATATGTCATTTTATATTATCAATACAATATTTAATGTCAATCCTATATGCAAATTTAACTAAAATAAACTATATTTTAAAATATGCTTAAAAGTCGTATACATGCCTTATAATTTAAAACGGATGGAGTACTACCTTATAATGAATATGAGAATTATTTGTTCAACCTGCTTAGAAAAAAAGAGGCAAAAGTAAGGAGGAAGATAATTATATATGAACGTGAGAATTATTACTTGTATTTCAAGGCTTGTTTGATCGACGAAAGAAAACATGTAAAGTAACTTAAGGAGAAGTAAAAATTTATGGAAAGTGAATACGTACAACAAATATAATTTATTTGGTTGACATACTACTATATAAGAAGCGTTATTATTTCCTAGGAAATAGTTCGAACTTCCCATAAAATGAAAGAAATAACTTACCTAACCCTCATTAAATAACTTTTAAGGAAAATTTCCACTTTCATATACTCAATCAAACAACTTTTTCCACTTTCCATACAAATAACACTTCATTGCTATTAGAAATTTATAAGAATTTACTTCCTACATCAACCAAATAAAGATCGAAACTGATTTCTTACACAGCAATACTTTACATAGTAATTTATCAGATATGAAGATACTATAATCTCGTATGTTATAATATCTACTTTCTCATATACCAACTAGATACCCCTGCATATAGATTCAAATGGGAATGTAATTCCCGTATTTTGATGCCCAAAAAGAGGCCAATTACAATGCAATAAAGGGTAGCTACTATTACTCTTTTTTTAAAGTCTGTAAAAGATCAAAATTAAAGTTAGTTTTCGTGTAGAAATTTTGTCTTCGTTGCTCTATCTTGGGGTTTTTTCTTCTTCTTTTATCTAGGTGCTGTGCATGTCACTTGCCAGTGATGCTTTTTACTTGGACTAAATTACTTGTTATGGGTTTCTGTAACAAGATCTTCAATTATGCTGTTTTTGAAAAACATGTATGCATGGTTCTTTGTGCTACGAAATGTAACTCTCAATTTCCACTAATAAAAGAGCTACTGTGGAGGGAATGTTCGCCTTGTTATTACCGAAAGTGGTCGTATAATCTTTACCATCATGAATCCCAAGAAAGAGTTTATCTTCACCTAATATAGTAATATACTAATATTGTGTTGAGAGTGTAATCTACATGCGTCCCACATTAAAAGAATTGAAAGTATATGACTAATATATAAGCTAATGAGTTACTCCACCTATCACCATATGGTTTTAAGATGGAACCCCATTGGGCTTGTGTGTGGTCATACTCTTCTCTTGTGTGGGCTTGTGCTGAGCCCACCAAGATTTCTGATGGTATCAGAGCGGACGATCCCGGTCCAGGGTATGTGACCCATTGAATCCAAGATGGAAGGTTTGATCTGCCATTCCACATTGAAAGTATATGACTAATATATAAGCTAATGGGTTACTCCACCTATCACCATATGGTTTTAGGATGGAACCCCATTGGGCTTGTGTGTGGTCATACTCTTCTCTTGTGTGGGCTTGTGCTGTGCCCACCGAGATTTGTCATATTGCTAGGAGATCTCTCTCTTACAGATGATTTCCATCCCATTTTCTCATCTTTAATTTGTATCCAAGCTATTTACTATTGATAACTGAATTAACAAAATATTTAGCTACTCGAATGCCAAGACTATAGAGACAGATATCTGTTGAATAACTTGTATAATTGTATGATTCTCGACCAATGACTACCTAATGGCTAATCATGGTTCATTCCTTGCTTGATAGTGGTTGCTAGTTGCTTGTTGGAGTAATTTTTGTTTGCTCTTACTACGAGGAGTTTCCTACTACTTTCGACGAGTAGACTAATTTCCTGCGGGAATTTGCATGGGTACATCAAAGGGCAGCATCCCTCCCAGCTGTGATTTTTTTCATACCCAAGCTCGAACCCGAGACCTTGGTTAATGAGCAAGAGATCCTTAACCACTCACGCCAGCCCTGATTGATCTGGTTGGAGTAATTAAGTTATTAAGTATATATACAACAAGGAGTTTTCTCTTGTTTTGTTAGGCATTTCAAGAAGGAAAATATGACTTGTCTTACCATGTTTTGCTGCATTATATGATTGCTCCCATGCATCTGATTTACAAAAAATCTATTTTTTTTTAAAGAAATCTAGGATACTTTAAAGTCTAAGTAACATACTGAACATTTCGGGACAAAGAAGTATGCGTATAGTGCTGGTTAATTTTCCTTTGACTGATATATCATAACCGTACATGTTCAAGTTCTTGAGTATATATGAAGTTTTTGTGCCGACATTATTGTTGCTAATTAAGTGGATAAAAAATATTCATGAACTGTTTCAGGCCAACTATCTTCTCAAGAAACTAGCACTATCATGGCAGCAGACATATTACATATATACGTTCTTTCCATAAAATTAAACACAATAAAAAGGACCTCACTACTTTCTCATACTACCTCCGTTCTTTTTTAGTTGCAACATTTGACAAATTGCAATATTCATGTTCTCTTATTTGACCACATTTATTGATTTATATGTTAAACAAAATATAGTCATGTGGGGTCTTGTTTGATTCGTTTCGATGTAAGCTTTCATAATATCAAATTTTTATAATTTTTACTTACATACAATTAGAGATAAAACGATTTGAAATTGTACATTGGCAAGCATGAAAGTCAAAACGTTGCAACTAAATAAAAACAGAGGTAGTATATATTAAGATAGAGAAGCAAAACATAATTCCAATCAAGATAAAGTATCTTGATCATTCTTCGTCAATTGCTAACTTGTTTAATAAGGAAGAAAGCAATTGAAAGCAAATGAATGATATTTTATGTAGTTCCTGGAGTTTACATGCATCATGCATGCATGGTAAGCATGAGTATACGTACATGAAATAAGGAAAGTTTCTCCATAAACTTATGGAAAATTCATTGCTCGTATAAACTTTAAGAATTCTATGTGTAGAGGTGTAAGTTATTCGAAGCGAATACAAAAGCATAAAGGAGTGTATTTACTATACATCCAGGTGGTACAACACATAATGCTAAATCTTGCTCCAAACTTTTTTTTATCTCTCTAATTCAATCAAAAAATTCTCAACCATCCCCGAAAATAATTTTAAGATCCGCCACTGATCAGGAGTATATTATAATACTTATTTAACACTCAAATGTATAATAAAAGTTGTATGATTTGTGTTATGAAGGCAGAATTATGAGTATAATGAAGATGATATAAGAAGCATGTTTAATGATGGGAATGAATGACTTGGGATTAAGCTTCACTTATAAACATTCTTGGCTAAATAACTAGGAGTATCAATTTGTAAACAACTTTCTCTCTTATTTTCAGTTTTTAGTTTGTTTTATTAGTCTATTCAATAAATTAGTCTCTCTTTATAAGAGCTTATCTCCATCATTTGTGATGACTTTTTGTCTCCAGTATGGGTTTAGTTTGTCCCCCTTCGTTGGGATCTAGTCTCCTCATTTTTATCATGATGGTTTTGTTTGTTAGCTACTTTTGTGTGTTTGGATATAGATCCAAGATCCAGAGTCTTAAGTTGAATGTTGTTTTTTGAATGGAAGTTGTGCGAGGTTGCAACAAATGTTAGTTCTTCATTTACAAGTAGGCATGGCAAATGGGCGGGGCGGATGCGGATACCCCTAAATCCACACCCACCTCCACCTGAACTTTCCATACCCACCACCTACCCGCCAACCATGGCGGGTACAAGTTTCCATATCCACCTCCACCCACGTGGGTATAAGGTTATACACACACCCGCTCCACCACCTAAGTGGATATCCATTACCCACTTATACCCGCCCATCACCAGGTGGATTTTCCACCTGTCCATCTGATTTATTTTCTATATATAACCTATTATATAAATTAATTATTAGAAACACCCATTTCAAAGAAGAAAAAAATACACATTCTTTGTCATACATCAAGTGCAGTAGTTCAACCTCAAGAACAGTTGAAAATTGTTCCAAATGACACTACAAAGTTCACAAAACACTAACAAACAAAACATAAAGTGTAGTATTCATATTTCTTAATTTTATTTTTACAATTTTTTAGATTTATGAACATAATTCTTTATTTTATAAAGGGTAAATAGTAAATATTATACGTGGCGGATGGATATGGGGCGGGGCGGGCGGATTTGGGGCGGATGTGATCTCATATCCACCACCTACCCACTACCCATGGCGGATATGACTTTTCGTATCCATACCTACCCACTACCCACCAAAGTCATATCCATACCCGCTCTAACTGAGGCGGATGCGGTGCGAAATCCGCCAAATTATACCCACCTGCCATCCCTATTTACAAGCAGTTGAATTAAATCTGATTCTACTTTAAAACTAGATTGGATCAATAGACCCCATCGCAAAAGGCTGCATCAGACAACGATGGTAAAAATGATCGAGGGTTTTCTTTAGTGTTAGATCTACTCAATGATCATTATTTTGCAATATTAGAATTATGTTTATTTCAGTTTAATATGTAACTTTTTAGTTTTTGATCTCTATTATAGATGTTATATATGACTTCAAATTAAAGAATGATTTTTTATTTTTTTTAAAAAACTATCTATAAACAAAAGGTACCCTACACTTTTTTTTTTGAGAGGAAAGTTATTCTCAACATGTTACTTTTTTTTGTTTAGTAATAACTAGTATTTGGGCCCGGATGTTGCCTCGGGATGGTATTGTTTTCCAAATTTGATAATGTATTTTTTTCCATTCCCATTATTATATATAAAGGAAAACTCAACATTTAAAAGATACAAATATAATAATGTGAACACTTAAAGCGATTAAAAGTTGGTTGAGATGGTAATTGTGTCATGTTTAATAGCAAAGGGTCACGGGTTCAAATCTTGTTAGCAAGTTAATTTTACTTTTGTTAATTGACATGACTTTTGTACACATTGGACAATTCTGATGGAGTAACAAAGGTGCTACATGACGTGTATACATTGTCACGCACGCCTTTTTATATATTTGTATAGATAAAAGTTTGATGGTGAAGATAATTCCATTGCTAAAATCATTATTGATTGCTCTTTTATGTTCAAAGTTTTATGTTCAAAGTTCACTTGTAGCAACAGAAAGAAAGAACTCTTTTTTTTTGGCTTCTGTTTTTGTTTTGACGGGTAGAGAAAGAAAGACATTTCTATCACAGAAAAGTGGGCCGGGTATTGCCTAAAGAAATGCGGCATATTTTGGCCTTTAAACCTGCAACAAGGCCAGTCAGTGGACCAGCCCAAACTTTTTGCGAAAGGGCCATAGTCCAAGCAGCAAAGCTTTTTCAATCATGAAACAGCACAACATAATAAAATTCTCCCAAACACCCCAATCTAAACAAAATCAACTTTAATCGAAATGAAAAGATCAATTGATGAGTGATCAATTTGTTGTTGATCATCCATGAGAAAATAGTAAAAAATTGAGATAAAGGAATTAGAGGAAGACCCACAAAGAGGGGGGGGGGGAAAGAACCACTAAGCACGAAAAAGGAGTTCTAGAGTAATACCTCCTACTACAATAAATAAGTGTAATAGTGTTGCATTAAAAAAAGGAAGATGAAAATTAACATATGAGTTTAATGGACTACTATGACCTGTTGTAATTGATTTTATAATAACCTCACTTGGTTTAAATGTGTTTATACTTTCTTCCCATGAAAGCTTGTGTATGGAGGCTCATTAAAGGCTTATCATGATTTGGAGGAACCTACTCCCTCCATTTCAAAATATAAGGCATTTCACTCATCTACCCCGTTCGATGATAATATGCTCTAACTTTTACTTTTTTTTTTTTTAAGGGAATATGCACTCCAACTTTTGAAAAGGTCCTTTTATAATATTGGATTATTTTCACACCTTCTTATTAATGAGTCCGTTTCTGAAGAGACGGTCTCACGTTAGTGTTAACGTGAGACCGCGGAAGTCATGTTGACATCACGCGCTTGCATCAAACCAGCAGTAGAATTAGTTAAGCGCTTGTACCTATTTAGTTATGCTAGTCTTAAATTGCTTCTGGATGAATTAGTTGAGCACTGAAGTATATTAGTTAAGCGCTAGAATATATTATAAGCGCTAGAGTATATTAGTTATATCATATATTCCAGATTATAATGCATTTTATTGACTCTAACTTCGATCAGTATCATACATAAACATTCTCTCTTTCTTCTCTAATCCATCGAGACGCCCTAAAACATGTATTATTTTTCTTCTCCATTCTCTACATACAACCTGCATGAGATGTTTAATTTGGATGTTAGTAAAATATTTGAGCACGAGTTTGCAATGTCAATGTCCACAAACACTTACTTTGTTTTTTTTTTCACCTGATAAGATGTTTATCATGTTTGAAGTGAAAGAAGAGTTTGACACATATTCATCACAAAGGGTAATATATATTGCCCATTGTTAGATGATAATTTGCACTTGCAAAAACTTTGAAAAACAGATCAGATCACTTTTGGTACTGAAAACTTAAGTTTTGCATTTGAAAGTTTAACTTTTTATTTGAAAAACATAACTAATACCTAAATGTTATTAGTTATTAATTTATTCGTAATAGTTAAATAATATGAAGTAATAGTTATGCTGCTGAGATTGTTGTATTTTCATGCCTTGAGAATCATGCATATGCGTTCAATCACAAAAATACTACATAAATATATGTGCAAAAGGTGAATTAGATATGTAAAGAGGAAAGTGTGGAAAAGAGAAATGAATAGATAAATCAATGTAACCCCATGTAGATATGAAATCGCGAGAAAATGAGTTCTACAATCTCATTCTCAAAAGTCAAGATAATGAAGATGCAAGAAAGGCACTTCAAGAAGTCTACGAAAATACTACTGCAATTATAAACAAAGTCTTAACTACAAAACCAATCATAGAAGAACGATGCTCATCAAGTACAACTACATTGGTTATTTTATACCCGTATGGTTCAAAAAACAAAGAGAGGAAGTGCAAGAAAGAAAAGTCATTTTGAGAAGACTAAAAAAATATATTCCAAGAACCAGTACCAAACTGAAATAATTACTCCAAATGCTAGGTTGTTTTAAGTTATTTTTTCAGGTTATCTTTTGTATTTGACATTTTAGATATGTAAAAAGAAGGTTGTTTCTTCATTTATATTAGAAACCAAAATTATGCTCAATTGATCTTAACTAATTATAGAACAACACTAGCTAAAGTATTAAATATGTTAACTAAAAAACAATGGAAGTCTACATAAAGATTACCTGCTCTCAGTGGCGGAGCCAGGATTTTTAATCAGGGGTAGCATACTATAAATATCCAAATAACGGTTAATAATAGTAGAACATAATTCACGTTAACCTACACGTATAATCCTTTTAAATATATGACACTATATTATTATATGGTTCATAATACTATATTCCCGTAAAAACTCGTAGCCTACTACTCTGTGGTATCCCTTTTAAAGCCGGAGAATTTTCTCTCCCGTATAATATAAGTTTGAAAAACTAAAAATAAGAAACTAATGAAAAACTTAAAGTTGATTTAACAGAAG
Source organism: Beta vulgaris subsp. vulgaris (assembly GCF_026745355.1). Taxonomy (NCBI): domain Eukaryota; kingdom Viridiplantae; phylum Streptophyta; class Magnoliopsida; order Caryophyllales; family Amaranthaceae; genus Beta; species Beta vulgaris. Next base: position 2,597,880 of record NC_079208.1, read on the forward strand.
GTATAATATAGAATAAGAAAAAACCAAAGCTACAAGTTGAAAAAGAAAAAATATTTAGAATATAACATAGAAAATGAAAAAATACATGGGTTCTTTATAAAAAAAAAAAAAATTCTCTTTATAATATGTGATTTATACAAAGTTGAATCTTTTTATTCGAAATTAGGAAAGTGTGATGTATTTGTAATATAATTAAAATAAAGTATGTTATAATATGAAGTGTAATTGTGGAATATGAGATATTAGGGGCATAGGAAAAATTAAAGAAAAAGGAAAAAAGGAGAAAAGAATGTGTCAAAGAGTACTCGAACCTGAGACCTTTAAGTCTTCAGGGACGTGCTCTGACCACCGTGCCAAACTGAATTGATCTATAATACATTGCTAGATATTGTATATATCCGTTTCTTCTTTTTTTTCTCCCAGCTTTTTTTTTTTTTTTTTAGGGGTAGCATGTGCTACCCCTTGTTACTTAATAGATCCGCCCTTGCCTGCTCTAAACTATTGTGCTAAAATACTTAACTAATTCGTCAAAAATATTAACTAATTCGCCAAAATATTATCGTGAGAATTTGTGAGACGCAGTCCGTTTTCTAAAAATATATCACTTGGGTTGGTCAAGTTTCACGTTAAGACTAACGTGAGACCGTATTTTTTAAGACTTTGTGCTTATTAATTAAACTCAATAGAGGATTTTAGGTATAGGAATCACAAACAAGTGATATGTTAGGAAAGGTAATGATTTTCGAGGGATCTTTATATGTAAAGTTATTTAGCTAGGCGCGCATGCTTTCACTATTTCTTAGCTTGTTTTAAGATCTTTATCTTTGAAAAAATCTCAAGATTGTTTAGCCCGTAGCACACCGTCACCTTTTCTTGAATCTATTGCATTCATTTTTTAAGTTGCAATACTTTTTTCCCTAAATAATTTAATTTACTTGTAACATTTCTTTGCAACACATGATAATCCTTAAACGTGGAAAACTTAAACCATACAATCAGTACATAAAATTAAGCTGAATAACATCATTGTAAAGTTTTCCCTTCACCTTTAGAGGCACATCCGGATCACAGCTGTGTTCAAAATGCGGCTCTGTGTTCCACGATCTTAATTGGGTTTGGTAGGGGCTTAGCCTCGATAATTTTTTTTTTTACATATTGGATATAACACATATATTATACTAAATATTAAAAAAATCTTGTAATGTATTATTTATAATTAAGGATTCAACTCATAATATAATGCGTAGACGTTGAAGACTTGGCGCTCTTAAACATTTGGTCCAAGATTCACTATTTTATAGTAAATCTTTTAGATGAGTGACATTGAGAAAGTTCTAATCTATGGTTGTAAGAGTTTAACATGGACTTTAACATCCAAATTGTTACCAAAGTTGATTTTTTTTTTACAATGGGGAAACAAACAATAAGAAAACAAATAACAAGAAAGCAAACCCTAGATAGCCTTAGTTAAAGGTCAATCGTGAACAAGTTTGCGCACACATTTTATGAGCCATATTATGTAATTTGTGAACTTGTTGATGATTCACCTAAACAAGCACCAAAAATTATTTATGATATAGAAAAATGCTCTTATAGTGCTAAATGTTAACATTAATGGAACCAATTTCTAAATCATTAAACTGGTATCCAGAAAGTATTAATTTGATACAATTTCATATAGTACCATATGAACCATTTACGATATTATTTATTTATAAAGTTTCTAAATTGGTACAAAAAATGATTTGATTGTTACAAAATGTGGTACCAATTAAATCACTTGTGGTACCAATTCTTACCCCAATTTGCAAAAATATCAGAACCTCTATTTTGGTAGAAAATCATTTATAAGTTTGAAACGAGTTTAGGACGCATTTGTTATCGTTATTTGATTTTGATATTATATATGTATTTTTTAATATTTGATGAAAATATAAATCATTATTATCACTATTTATTAAAGCCATACAAAATAAGATATTTTGGTTCATAATTGTGCGCCTCAACTCAAATGCATAATAATAATTATTTTTATTCTTTTTTACATGAACTCAATTGCCTAACTTTGATAAAAAGTAAAGAAAATAATAATGTGTAGTCTTTAATCCAGTCTGATAGATCTCCATACATATATGAAGAACACATGATATGCCATTATCTACGGGATTGAATTACAAAAGGCGACCAACTTTTGTCCAAAAATTCGCTCAAATTTGCTCTCCATGTGTCTAACATTAAGAATCATACACATAAATATATTGATGTAGAGTGTATAATGCAATAATGCATCAAAAGCTTTTTCCTCAAATGCATTTTTACCTGAACCAAGAATCAGAAAAAGGCAAGTTCATCTAAAGGGTTCAAAAAGAAGGCCATATCGTAAGTGTTTGTATATATTAATGCTACATTATGCAAGAAAGGTGCTAAACACCAGCCACAAAAGTGTGAGAAAGTTAAGAGCTTTTCTCATAAAAAGGGACACCCCACTTTCTGCCTTATACCACAATTTCACATTTGTTAAATGAAAAGCATATCTTTAACTCGGTTCCTCCTTTTAAGAGAAAAAAAATTAGATTCCCATAATTTCAAAGTTCATTAAAATATTCCACATGTTTCCTAATAGGGTATAATTCGTTGATTGTACATTAATCTCCAACAAGTTAACTAGGTATACATTAACCAAGCACTAAGATGGGTGCCTTAACATCTAGCACAAATTGATCGAACTTGCACTAATGCAACCTTTCGTACTGTTTTCTGCTTTTAAGAGGAAGATGGAATTTCATACCCATAAAAACTTCATTATCCCATAATATTCCCATTCTAGGACGTAACTCGTTCATTATATTACTCACTAGTGGTACATCAAGTAGGTAGGTTGACGTAGGCAGACTAGCGGAAAAGTTCGAAAAGGATTTGCGAAAAAAGGCCTGAACTGTTTTGCGGAAAATGGGCCGACGGAGTCCGATTGACTATTGTAATTTTCGGAAGCGGAACGGCCCAACGAGTCAAACTCACCGCTATGCTGTGACGTATAGGCGTTTTAGGCCATCCGGGTCCGTTTAAGGCCCGAAATCAGCTTTTTAATTATTTCCGAATTTAATTATTTCCTTAATTTCATTTTAGGGTTTTGCTTAACGTATTTAAACATTATTAGGTCAATGTTTGGAGGCAGTTTTTGACTTTTAATAATATCACAGAGTTTATACTCTTTCTGGTGGATTCCGGAGTTTTTACAGATTCATCGCTTGTGAATCTGCTTGTTCTTAATTCGAGATTAGTGCTTGCTAATCTCCATAGTTTCCGACTGCGTCATAGGTGAATGAACCAATAATCAAGGATATGATTTAGGTTGTAATATGTATCAAGCTGAATCACTGCTGAGAGCAAATGCCTAGATGTCAAATTATCTTAGCTTAGTTAATAGTTGACAAAGCCTTAGGAAAATTACTCAAGTCTTGAGATCAATTATTATATATACTTTTATTCTTTGTGGCTCCGTATAAATCAAGAAGAAAAAATTTCAATAACTTTGTGTGGTTGAATTGACAATTGCGGATTCAAACAAAACTATATAGAACCAAAAAAATAAGCTAAGTCACCATTGCAGCGCAATGCTTGGCTAGATCTATTATCGACATCTGCAACTTGAGTCCAAGCAACTTTGTGAATCGTACACAAAGAAAATTTAGCTGTCCATAACTTGATTTATTAAATGGTCCAAGTGAGATTGACTTTGTTTAGTAACATACGTTCGAGGTTGGTAGAATCCGTACATAAAGTAAAGTATGATAGACGCATTTGGTGAGCCCATTTGTAACCCTTGTAGATAAGCTTGGGCCTCCGTGTGTAGAGCATTTGTTGCAAGACCAAAAATACCACCACCTTCCAAAACATTGCAATTAACTTGATTCATCAGAATCATAGATATACCCATAGTCTTTGTTTGCTGGAACCAAGAACCATCTATTTTAATGATATGTTGAGGTCGACCTTGCTTAACTTACCCAGATTAGCCACTAGAAAACCTAGTGGATGAGTTGAGCTCGACTCTGAAAGATAGAGGAAATGAAGATTGAAAAGAGAATGAAGCTAAGGAAGAGAATGAAGGAAGATTATCATGATGTCGTTGAAGGGCATGAATTTTGTGAACAATGATGGAGAGGTGAGCAGAGCAGTATCTTCTCTAAAGACCCTTCCAATTCAATGATTCTAGAGAGTGATGGAGAGGCTCATGTTAACGTTAAATGCGAGCAATTTCTTTTCCATCATTGCTATAAAAGAGTAGGATATGTTTATTGATCCAATCACTACACGTAGCGGGGTTATTGTGTGATGTATTAATAAGAAGAGGGATATGGCGCCATATTTGTTGGCCATAGGGCAATGACGAAAGGTATGATTAGAATAAGTTTCTAGTGTAATCCTACAGGATTTTGGTAAGCTCCCTACCTTTCCTTCAACTCCTGTTGTAGCCATGGCGGGAAAGAAGGGGGGGGGGGGCAAAAGTGAGAAACATCACCGAAAATGGTGGAAAATTCGCCGGTGACTGGGAAGAATAAGCCGATTGGTCCTACTTTAGATTCTCAGGCCAAGAAAACTCAATCCATTAATGAAATTATGGTTATAGAAGCGTTGGAGTTTAGTGATTTTGAGGTTGGTGAAATCTTAACACCTCAAGAATCGATTATTCAGCTGAAACACCAATCAGAAGTGAATCAAACTTTTTTCGGTGTGGATGACCCCGAATCATCGTTCACCTGGTGAGCAACCATTTGGAGGTGTTCAAGGTAATCCTCTCCCCATTTTACAGCAATTGAATGAGGCTGTTAATGAGAGTCCTAAACAATCGAATAAAAATGAGAAGCCGAGGATTCAAATTGATCTAGATCATATGACATTAAGGAAGAGGTTTATTATTGGAACTCTGATCTGCCATTATTTGCTATGTTTTAGGTGCTAATCCACCTAGCATGGTTATGGATGGTTTTTTGCGTAGAATATGTAAATCCTTAGGAGTGGATAAAGTTGCTATTGGTGAAAAAGGAGTTTTCATCGTTAGATTTCATAATATGGAAAATAGCGATAAAGTTGTGAATGGAGGATGTCCTTTCTTTGCTGGTAAGCCTGTGATATTAAAGCTTGGAATCAGAATATTGATTTCAAGAGAGATGAAGTAAGACATATTCCAATATAGATCCAATCAAATTTGAATTTCAAATACTGGAGACAGGGTTGATTGACGAAAATTGTGAGTGATATTGGAATTTTTTTGAAGGTGGACAATGCCACCTTAAAAAGGGAGAGATTGCACTATACTAGAGTCCTCGTAGAAGTTGATGTTGCTCAAGATTTTCCTGATGATATTATATTTGAGAATGAACTAGGACATGATACATATGTGAAAGTACACTATGATTGGAAGCCTATCTTCTGTTATACTTGTAGTTTTTTGGACATGAAGAGCAGACTTGTAGGAAGAAAATGACTCAAGCTTACGTTCCTAAGGCTGAACCTGGAGGGGTGTCAGGGCCACATATTGATGGGCATCAGGTTGTTCAAGCTCCAAGAGTAGATGACGAGGGTTTTCAACATGTCAATAGGACAAGCAGAATAGCTACATGTCATGTAGCTCATATAATAGTGAGGAATTCTTTCAATGCTTTGGCAAATGCCGATGAATTGGATGATATTGCAGTGGGTGTGAATGTGATGGATGAAAATGTGGTGCTTGTTGATGATGGAGGAAGGGATTCCTCCTCCTTTAATCGATAGGATTTGTGTTTGGAATGTCCAGGGGCTAAACAGTCCAAGGAAGCAGAGGGTTGTGAGAGAATTCCTCACTAAGCATTCTATTGGTCTGGTCGTTGAACAAAGGTAAATATTATTGGCCTAGGTAGTCTTTATTAAGTTATGTTCCAAAACTGGTGATTCACTTTGAATTCAGCTTTTCATCCTGGAGGAAGAGTTATTTTGGCTTGGAAACCAAGTAACTTTACAATCGGTATTAGATGTGGAGCTAGTCAATGGATTCATTTCTATGTTAATCCTAAAAATGGTGATTGTGGTTTTGATTGTGTCTTTATTTATGCATTTAATGAAAGAAGTAAGAACGAGGTTGTTGGATGGTAGGCAGGGATTATAACTAGTGGTGAAAGAGTGGGGGGCCCTGTGAGGAACTGGGAAATGGAGTATATAAGGGAGTGTCTTTTTCAGTATGAGTTGCATGGTTTGCATAGTTCAGGGAATAGGTTTACTTGGAATAATAAGCAGGAAGGGGGTTTCAGGGTCTTCTCTAAGATAGATAGGTTGTTAGTGAACACAAAATGAGAGGATGTGTATGCT